>NW_024067983.1:242500-318876 GCF_009389715.1 Phoenix dactylifera
GAACTGTTCCGGAGTCGACTCAGCTCTCAGTTTCCGAAACTCAGTCTTCTGCCTTTTTGGTGTAGTGCTGCCTTGGAGTCGACTCGAGCTGTCTTGGAGTCAACTCGGCTCTCAGAGACAACAATTTGGGTCTTCTGTCTTTTTGGGGTCGCGTTGTCTCGGAGTCGACTCGCGCATTGCGGGAGTCGACTCGGATCTCAGTGTCCGAAAACTGCTCTCTGACTTTTGCCTTGAATACAACTGAGAGTCGACTCTCGCTTTCTTTGGAGTCGACCTGCCAACCATCGGAGTCGACTCGCGTTCCTCAGGAGTCGACTCGGCTCTCAGGGTCGAAACTTGCTCTCTGACTTTTTGTCTGTAACTCCCTGGAGTCGACTCAAACTACTCCGGAGTCGACTCGGTAAGCATCGGAGTCGACTCGCGCACTTCAGGAGTCGACTCGCTGACAGGTTTTAAATTGTGTCTTTCTGTTCAATCTGTCTGTTCTCAGTCGGAGTCGACTCGTAATGTTCCGGAGTCGACTCGAGCCCGTGCCAGTATTTCTGATACGCTTGGAGTCGACTCGTAATATCCCGGAGTCGACTCGAGTCTCAGACTTTGGTTCAAACTGACTTCTTAACTTATCCAAAATATCTTGAACCAAATCTAGAAACACTTAGACAAGATTTTCACTGAAACACTCGATTGAATTCATTAGTAAACAAAAGATATACTCAAATGCTTTGAGCTCATCAAAATCAAAATAGGGTTATAATCAATCACTCCACAATCTCCCCCTTTTTGATGATGACAAAACATTGAGTATATGTAAAGTGAATTGCTCAATAAACAAGGAAATGAAATCTATAAATGAATTCAAGTGTCTGGTTTTTTAATTTATCCAAACTTGAAAGGTGTGAAACAATAAATTTTGGAGTTAAAGCTCCCCCTTTCATTTGGAATTATATAAGCCTTCATGTCATGCACTCAATTGTTTGGCTTATATAGATATAATGATTTGGCTTTCTTCAAATTCAGATTCTCCCCCTCAACATATGCATTCAACTTTGTTTTGATTCTCTGAATTTCCTTTTAATGCATTGAAGTTTTTGAACTTAAATTTTTAGTTTTTTTTTTTTTTTGGAGGAAAAATCTGTCAATTTGTTCTTGAGTAGGATTCAACTAATCTCCGATATTCCTTGAATAGATTCTGGAGATTACTCTATTAGGAGCCCCAACAGAGAGATAATGAGCCTCGAGGTATCAAATCCACTAAGAACAAATTATTGTTTGTTTTAATTTTTTGATTTTCATTTTGATTCCTTTTACATATCTATTAAATATTTCTCCCCCTTTTTGTCATCGTATCAAAAAGGAGGTAAGCAGAACACACAAGCAAGTAGAGATAAATGTGCACAATATTGAAGAAAATTGTCTACTCATTGTATTGATGTATATGTATTTGTGAATACAATAAGTAAAGCTGTAAATACAAGTCAAAATACAAAAAGAGCTAAGGCTTCCTCGAGGAGGATGCGGCTCCCCGGGGCATTCGTTCCGCGAGTAGGGTGACCGCATTGGTGACGGGCTCTAACTGTCTGATAATGGCCGAGGTGGCCCTGCTGTGTGTCGTGTCGAGCTCAGGTCACAGTCTGCTGAAGTGTGTCCAGCTTGGCGATGAGCACATTCGCCAAGCGCTCGGCCCCCTGACTAGTGGTGCCCATGTCATGTCGGATGTCATCGCGCATCTTCCGAGTGGTGCTCGTGACATCGCTCATGCTAGAGAACTGGGCTTGTATCAGGCTCCTGACATTGTAGATTTCTTCCTGCACATGGGCCGTCATCTCGGTCACGGCTGACAGGGAAGGAACCAATGCAGAAGAGGGTGCACGGGAGGGAGCAGTCGCTGGACCTTGGAGCTCCCTCAGCAGGTCGTCCCGAAGATCCCTCACTATCTCCTGCCGCAACTCCCGGAGCTGCTCAGGAGAAATGCGAACCTCCATGGGCTAGTAGGTGGAGCTGAGGAGGAGGGTCCGGCTGAAGTGGTGGGAGCTGAGGTGGAGGGAAAGGTAGGGAAGTCAGAATCAGGGTCAGGACTGGGGGGAGTGTCTGGAAGTATGTGTGGAGTTAGAATGATTTCCTAACCCAGGTTCCCTCTACCTTACGAAACCCCATCCTGTGTAGGGTTCCCGGACGCATGCGATCTGTCCATCGCAATGCGCGAGAGGGTTCCCCCTCAGGAATAGGAATCTCGGCCTCCCTAAAGATAAGTGTGTATAGCATGCTGTTGCCCAGAGATGGTCACCCAAGAGGGGGGTGAATTGGGTGTTTTAAAATTTTTTGCCTAATTAAAAATAAAACACACAAATGTATGAACTAAAGTAAAGATAGAGGTATGAGAACAATCAATCGCAAACACAAGGTTTTATAGTGGTTCGGAGCTTCCACTGCTCCTACATCCACTCCCCCAAAGCACCTTTGGGAATTTTCACTATAATCCAAGAGTACAGTCCGGTAGTTTTGCGAGTGCACTACCCAACTCGTTGTTTTACACCGGGCTAACAACGAACCCTATAACCCCCAATTTCACCTAGGCTTGGGACGCCTTTCCCTTGTTCCAAGTCCCTTGACTGGAACAAGCACAATATTGAAAAAGTTTTACAAGGATTTAAAAGCTCTCAAGAAGCAAATAAAACAGTGAGAAGTACAAGAACCCGGAAGAACCCTTTTAGCCGTTGAAGCGTGGAAAATAGTGGTTCTTCCGATGTGGATCGCGTTGGCTTGAATGTGAGCTTTGAATGCCTAGCGGGAAGAGAGTAGTTGAGCACGAAATCACTTGGAAGCTTGAAGGACTTGATTTCTTCACTTGAATGCACTAACTCCCTTGAACCTCTTTTTCTTTTTCTTCTCTCTTGAATGATCTTTGTGTTGGGTTGGTGAGACGCTTGTTGGGGAAAGCATTTAAGAAGTCGCCCTTTTATAGCCCAACAAAGCAAATAAACCCCGGTTAAAGAAAGAATTTCAAAAATAAACGTAAGGGTTTTGAAATTCCAAACCATAACCTGGAAAAAATGTTGTCGAGTCGCGGTCCCAAAGGCACTTTCGGAGACGTCTCCGCCTTCAACGCAGAGCACGTTCTCGGCTGTAAAGATTTTTACTTTTGGACGTCTGTTTGGGTCGACTCGGCGCTTTTAACGGGGTACGACTCGATGATGAACGGTTTGAATCCTTGTTTTTCTGTTTTTCTGAGAGGGTCACCTCGGCACTTTACGGGGACGTCTCGGCTTGTTTGCGCTTTTTGCATGGGGACGACTCCGCTGCCTTGGGGACGACTCCGCCGATATATCTCCGAAAAACAAGTCTTCTGGAATTCTCTGAGAGAGTCGACTCCGCTCTTTCAGGGGATGTCTCCGCTGCCTTATCACCGAAAAAGACATCCTCTGGAATACCCTGAGAGAGTCGACTCTGCACTCTCTGGGGATGACTCGGAAACTCAGCTTTTACTTGCGGGGACGACTCCGCGTACTGTGGAGACGGCTCGCGCGCATCTCTTGAAATCGGCCTTTCTGCCGCCACTGAGAGAGTCGACTCCGCTTCTGAGAGAGTCGACTCCGACCCTGCGAGACGCCTCGCCAGGTGCCGGGGACGTCTCCAAACGTGCCAGTTCTTCCTGTTTGTGCCAGAGACGTCTCTGGAACAAACCGGAGACGTCTCGGCTGTCCCTGATCTGTTTTCTTCATCTCAAAAATTCTTCAATAAATTCATAAAAATTATGGGAACTTGCCTAGACATTTCTTAACAATATTCTTAATTAAACATATGAAATCCTCAAGTAAATTGTTAAGATAAATGGAATTATACTCTAGTATTTTGTATTCATCAAAATCCATTAGGGGGTCCACAATCTTCCCCTTTTTGATGACGACAAAACACTGAGTATATGCAAAATTCGAAATTTAAACATATACACAGTATTTGATCAGATGTACAAGTATAATGTTTTGATTAGAGCTAGATACAGTGTGCATAATTCAAAATAGTCAATTTTCAGTTCTATCCTTATGCATAAGATTGATCTTAATAGCTCTTAAGCAATTTTAGCATATCAACTGAATTTGAATCAAGCTAAAATGAAATATTGATGCTAAAGATAATTGAAAGCTAAGTTCTTTTGACTCCCCCTTTCTTTTCCAGAAGGGCAATTATCTTAAAGCCAATATTCTTCAATTTTATCTTTTCTAATTCAACTTTAAGTATGAGTGTAAATTTTGCATTCCATATTCCGGTTCTAATCTACTCCCCCTTTTTGTCATCAACAATGAAGGGGACAAATTATACGTAGGTACTTAAAGCACAATTCCTAGGGGAATTCAGCATATTACAATGAACCACTCAAGGATATTCAAGTTATGCTCCCTCTGTCTATTGTTTACTAGTGAATTCAGAATTCATTTCACTCCCCCTTTGATGTTCAGGTTGTGCTCCCCCTTAGGGTATGTTATGAGATTTTTATGGCACATCACAGAATCACATACACAATCACAGAATCACATACACAGAATTAGAAATATACACAAGGTTTCAAAAGGAATTGTATGACATCATATATCATTGTAAACATTTGAAGTCATTACAAAGTTAAAAGAGGAGATCATTACAAGTATTCATTTCTAATACAAAAAGTGTTTCAAAATGAGCCTAGGGTTACAAAAAGAAGAATCCTAGATGTCTACAAAGTGTCCCTCATTGGCGACGTTGCTCATAGCCCTAGCAGCTGCATCTATAAATGCATTAATGGATCTAGCAGTGTTCTGAACTGTTCTCCCTGGACTGATGGAAGGCTGCCACTAGTGCTTCAAATTCAATGCTTGCCCTTTCATTCTTCCTCTAAGTTGGGCAGCCACGGTGCCCACATTGCCTCCAGGCTTGTCAACTCTCAAGACCATCTGAAATATTCCTCAAGCTGTCTTGTAGCTCAATGATCTGAAGGTTTGGGTGGCACTCACACTAACTAGTTCTTGCGCTGTGCTTCTATCTGAGTTCTGATTTCCTTCAACTCTTGTAGAAGCCCTTCATGTGAGGCCCTGATGGGGGCCAACTCAGTAGAGATCATCGATCTCATTTCCTCCTCATTTGCTGGCATATCACAGATGCTAAAGTGCGCATCTGTTCTTCTGATAGGGAGAGGGCCCAGTGACTGTAGGAGGAGGTGGCTAGAGGTGGAAGGTCCAGCTGGCTGGAGGGTATCAGGGAAGTCCATGTGGCTAAGTGGAGGAGTGGTGGTCAGCTCCTGATGTGGGATCTCAGGGTCTAAGGTTTGAGCTTTTTTTTGGTACCTTAACCCATGACCATCTACCTTGTGAAACTCCATTCTACGCATTGTGCTCTCATTATAATAGTCGGTGTTTCTCAAGGGTTTTGCAGGTTCATTTTCTGGAATGTGAACCTTAAAATGTTTGAATACTAGGGTAAAGATCATCCCATAGGGTATGCTAAACCTAGATACCTATGACATATAGCAATGTAGTTAACATAGTCTAGGGAGGTTTAGGAGAATCCCTAGTAGGATGTGGTGCATGATAACTAGGTCTCGCTCCGAACACAAATCGAAGCGACCGGTTTTGGAAACAAGACCTCGGTTGACAATACTCAAAAGTAGTCTCATTTCGGCATTTAGGTCTTGTGAGTTCACTACTCAAGGCCCGCAGTCCTCTCGTCCTAAAAGCAGTTTAGGGCTATTTCCCTTTGGGGATGTGAGGTCGGAGCCTCACCGTCCTTGAGGATTTGCCAAGATGCTAAATAGGACATCCTCATTATCTCTACCACGTCCTCCGCATGTCAGTGTACCCTAAGTCCCTAAGGCCATATTACTAAACATCTCTCTAACTAGGCCGGGGTAGGTCGATGTATTGGGGTACAAAGGTATTCCCACCCTTGGGCACGGAGTTTCTCCCAATAGAGAACCCCTCACTATCAGAAAATGGAATCTATGTACCTACCGGTGGTTACTGTGCGATTCGCACAGGAAATGGTCGTGGTTGGCGGAGCAACCGGAGGGAACGGCGCGGATGGCTCTTCCCTCCGTTCCTCACCGTCGGTTGCTACCCTAGGACGCCTCCCACCGGTTCGTCTAGCCCTCTTAGGTGCCATGGATGCTAGGGTTTGTGATGGAGAGCAAATGGAGGCTAGGGTTTGTGGTGGAGAGCAAATGGAGGCTAGGGTTTTTGTTTTTGTCGGGGATGAAGAGAATAGCTCGGGTCGGCTCGAGCTGTTTCACCTATTTAAAAACCCTCGTTCGGTCCCGAGACGTCTCCGCGACTGATGCGAGACGTCTCGCCGGGGGGACGTCTCTGCGATTTGCCAGAGACGTCTCCGGCACTGAAAAATTTCAGACTAATTTCTATCTTTTCCCAATTTATTTTACTCAATCACACTAATCAACATGATTTCTTTTGGTGAATACAGAGTGAGTTTGTTTGTGATCCTCCCCTTAATAATACATCCTATAAAAGTTTGATAATGATTTTTGAATTATTAACATTGAAATGAGGAATGTTTGACCAAATTTCGAATACCTATGAAATAGGCTCTGAAAATATCTCCATGAAGAGTCCAAGGGAGGGTAACCATCCTCCGGAAAGTCAAACATTCGTCATTTAACTTAGATAGATTCATGCTTTCACTTATGTTGACCTTGAGGTGGATTACTAGTTTGAGTAGCAAAGCATTGCAATACAAGTTCAATTTATTTGCTAGGATCATACAAGCTCAAGCATTCCTTAAGAAGTTGAACCTATCTTTACAAAGGGGCTTTGTAAAGATATCGGCCAATTGATTTTCAGTACATACATACTCAATCATCACATCATTTTTCAGCACATGATCCCTAATAAAGTGATGCCTAATCTCTATATGTTTTGATTTTGAGTGTTGGACAGGATTTTTTGTTAAATTAATTGCACTTGTATTATCACATTTAATTGGTATATTGTCCATTTTGATACCGAAGTCTTCAAGTTGTTGCTTAATCCAAGAACTTGGGCACAACAGCTTCCAGCTGCAATGTACTCAGCCTCAGCTGTGGATAAGGCAACTGAATTTTGTTTCTTGCTAAACCAAGAAACCAAATTAGCACCCAAGAATTGACATGTGCCACTTGTGCTTTTTCTGTCGAGTTTGCACCCGGCAAAATCAGCATCGGAATAAGCAATTAAATTTATGTCAGATTGTTTAGAATACCATAAGCCTACATTAGATGTCCCTACTAGATATCTAAAAATTCTTTTAACAGCTTGCAAGTGTGATTCCTTAGGACATGCTTGGTATCTAGCACACATACAAACACTGAATAATATATCTGGTCTACTAGCAGTAAGGTAAAGTAAAGAGCCTATCATACCTCTGTACAATTTGCAGTCTATACTTTTACCTTTTTCATCTTTGTCAAGCTTGCAACTTGAGCCCATGGGTGTGCTGATTTCCTTTGCATCCTTCATCTTGAATTTTTCCAACATTTCCTTGATATATTTGGACTGACTGATGAAGATGCCTTCCTCTGATTGTTTTATTTGTAGCCCAAGGAAGAAGTTGAGCTCACCCATCATGCTCATTTCAAATTCTCCCTGCATAAGCTTGGCAAACTCTTGACAAAGACTATCATTAGTAGCACCAAAAATTATATCATCCACATAAATTTGTACAAGCAATAAGTCATTTCCTTTTCTTTTAATGAAGAGGGTTTTGTCTACATTTCCTCTCTTAAATTTATTTTCAATTAGGAAATTACTTAATCTTTCATACCATGCCCTAGGGGCTTGCTTAAGTCCATACAATGCTTTATGCAATTTATAAACATAATCTGGATGTAAGTGGTTTTCAAAACCTGGAGGTTGTCCTACATAAACTTCCTCCATTATATAACCATTTAAAAATGCACTTTTTACATCCATTTGATAGAGTTTAAAATCCATGAAGCATGCATATGCCAAAAGTAGTCTAATAGCCTCTAACCTAGCAACAGGAGCAAAAGTTTCATCAAAATCTATTCCTTCCTCCTGATTATAGCCTTTGGCAACTAGTCTAGCTTTGTTTCTTATACTATTCCATCTTCATCTAGTTTATTTCTATACACCCACTTGGTGCCTATGATTGAAACATTAGGGGTCTTTTCATTAGAGTCCAAACTTGATTTCTTTCAAATTGTTTAATTCCTCTTGCATAGCATTATCCAATTTCATCTTTTCGGCTTCTTCTAGTGATTTAGGCTCTATTTGTGAAACGAAAGCAAGATAATTACTAGTATTTCTTAGAGAGGATCTTGTCCTTACCCTTGTGAAGGATCACCAAGGATTAATCCCTTGGATGACCATGTGCATACCTCCATTCCTTAGGAAGATCTTGATTTCTTGCTTGGAGGTTGATCTTCTTCATCTTGCTGAATTGTATCTTCTTGATTCATCTCTTCAGTTGTTTGTCTTGTATGGAGAATTCCTTCATTCTGTCTTCAAGTATACCTGCATCACATCTTCTTCTTTTCTAGAAGAATCTCCATTAGCTTCATCAAAAACAACATGAATGGATTCTTCAACAACGAGAGTTCTCTTGTTGAAGACCCTGTATGCTCTACTAGATGAGGAATAACCTAAGAAGATCCCCTCATCTGATTTAGCACTAAATTTACTTAGATTGTCCTTTCCATTGTTTAAAATAAAGCATCGACAACCGAAAACATGAAAGTAACTTATATTTGGTTTCTTATTATTCAGCAACTCATAAGGTGTTTTCTTTAAATAGATCTAACTAATGCACGGTTTAAAATGACATGCAGTATTTATTGCTTCAGCCCAAAATATTTTGGTAGATCCGATTCGCACAACATGGTACGAGCCATATCTGCTAGTGTGCGATTCTTCCTTTCTACCACCCCATTTTGTTGGGGTGTCCTAGGGCCGAGAAATTGTGATTGATACCATTTTCGTCACAAAATTTTTCAAAGTGTTGATTTTCAAACTCGGTACCATGATCACTCCTAATTGCTTTTAGTTTAAGATTGAGTTCATTCGAAACCTATTATGAAACTTGATAAAAGCGGAAAGGACTCATCTTTATGTGCAAGAAATGAAACCCATGTAAAACGTGAAAAATCATCAACAATTACAAGACCAAATTTCTTACCCCCTAGACTAGCAGTTCTAGTGGGTCCAAACAAATCCATGTGAATTAGTTCTAAGGGTTTTGATGTTGAGACTATGTTTTTAGACTTGAAAGAGCTTCTCGTTTGTTTCCCTAATTGACATGCAGCACAAATTTTGTTCTTTTCAAATCTATTTTTGGTAGTCCTTTGACTAGATCTTTTGTAATCAATTTAGAGATTAAATCCATGCTAGCATGCCCTAACCTACGATGCCATAACCAACTAGTCTCATTGACTTTGGGATCCATGGCTACAAGACATTGGCCATCCTTCATGGTGAGATCATCAAGATCTACCATGTAAACATTTCCATGCCTATGTCCTGTAAGTATGATCTCATTGTCAACTGGACTACTAATTATGCAAGTGAAGATTCAAATGACACTTTAAAGCCCTTGTCACAAAATTGACTTATACTTAATAAATTATGTTTAGTCCATTAACTAACAATACATTGTCAATAAATGAGGAGGGTGATATGGAGATTTTACCAACACCAATGATTTGACCTTTAGCATTGTCTCCAAATGTGACTACTCCTTCTTTTGATTTAAAGTGACGAAGAGACTCTTGTCACCGGTCATATGCCTTGAGCAACCACTATCAAGATACCACATTCTCTTTTTTTCCGGCTGCAAGGCATACCTGCAAAATGATCATGTGAAGCTCTTAGGTACCCAAGTTTTCTTGGGTCCTTCGTGGTTAGTGTAGTTGGTTCCCTTAGGCACCCATACTTTAGTTATGTTTTTAGCTTTTACAAATGTACTCTTGTTAGTTTGGATCTTTCTTTGAATACAAGAGTAGGCTTTATGTCCACTTTTTCCACAATGAAAGCATGTAGGTTTTTCAGTTTTGACATCTTTTGCTTTCACAAAGAAATTCTTTAGATACTTTTGTTGCTTGTTAGTTTTATATCCTAATCCGGCTTTATTAAAAACAGCTCTTTGATTTGAAAGAATAAGATTTAATTTTTCAGAGCTTTGTGTAAATTTTTCAACAATTGGTTTGTACTTATGTACCTCATTCTTAAGATCAAATTTTCTTTAACTAGTTCTTCCTTATCCTTTTTAAGGATTCAACATTTTGTGCAAGTGAGGTATTATTATTGAGTAGAGATTTAACTTTTAGATTCAATTCCTTAATTAGTTTTTTGCCGTTTCATTTTCAATGCTAAGTTTTGAATTTTTATTTTCTAGATCAATGGTGTTAACATTTTCAACGCTCTCTTTCTCAATCAATAGTTTTTAATATCATCCTTTAGTTTTTGATTGGAGGCTTTATTCTTTATTCTTTGCTCCTAACATACTACAATCACTCATAAGTTCTTGAAAAGCTTCATATAATTCTTCTAAAGTAAAATTTATAGTTGAGCTTTGACATACCTCGTCGTTTCGAATGCCATGAAGCACAAATTGGCGGTCTCTTCCTTCTCTTCCTCGGAGGAGGATGTGTCACTATCGTCCCACGTTGCCTTCAACGCCTTCTTCTTCTTCTTTCCAAAGTGCTTCTTTTGTTGAGGGCATTCGGAACGAATGTGTCCCGGTCTCTTGCAATCATAGCATATGATTGGGTCTCTTTCTTTTTCTTTTTCTTTTTCCCAATCATTTCTCCCTCCAAATTTCTTTCTTGGGAAGGGTTTCTTTCTTCTCATGAATTTCTTAAACTTCCTTACTATTAAACCCAAGTCCTCATCTTCGCTTTCTTCTTCACTCTCACTACTTTCTTCTTCACACACACTCGAAGTAGCCTTGAGTGCAATTGTCTTCTTCTTTGGCAACTCTTCTTCATGTTGCTTCATTGTGAGCTCATGCGTCATCAATGAGCCCAATAGTTGTTCTAGTCCCAAAGTGTTGAGTCTTTGGCTTCTATGATCGCCGTGACCTTTGCTTCCCATGCTTTCGGCAAAGACCTGAGAATTTTACTCACAAGTTCCGGATTAGTATAGATTTACCCAAACTCTTTAGACCATTAATTATATCGGTGAAGCGTGTAAACATGCATGTGATGGTTTCATTGGGTTCCATCTTAAACAACTCATATTTGTGAACTAGAATGTTCACTTTAGACTCTTTGACTTGATTTGTACCCTCGTGGGTAACTTCAAGCCTATCCCATATTTCCTTGGCGGAACTACAGGTGGAGACTCTATTGAACTCATTTACATCTAGAGCACAAAATAATGAGTTCATGGCTCTAGAATTGAGTTGAACCATCCTACTATCATTCTCATCCCAATCCTCCTCAGGTTTGGGAACTTGAATGCCATTAACCATGTGAGATGGTTCGTGTGGTCCCTTGATTATACCCTCCACAAGGCATAATCTTGTGCTTGAATAAAGATCTCATTCTAGTCTTCCAATAGGTATAATTTGTCCCATTGAAGAGTGGAGGTCTATTGGTTGCCTGCCCCTCAGCAGGAACATTGTTAAAGGGTGTTGCCATCTAGATCTTTGGCTAAGACGGTTAGGTCTTTCAAGAAATACACAGAGCACCCGCTCTGATACCACTTGTTGCCCAGAGATGGTCACCCAAGAGGGGGGTGAATTGGGTGTTTTAAAACTTTTTGCCTAATTAAAAATAAAACACACAAATGTATGAACTAAAGTAAAGATAGAGGTATGAGAACAATCAATCGCAAACACAAGGTTTTATAGTGGTTCGGAGCTTCCACTGCTCCTACATCCACTCCCCAAAGCACCTTTGGGAATTTCCACTATAATCCAAGATTACAGTCCGGTAGTTTTGCGAGTGCACTACCCAACTCGTTGTTTTACACCGGGCTAACAACGAACCCTATAACCCCCAATTTCACCTAGGCTTGGGACGCCTTTCCCTTGTTCCAAGTCCCTTGACTGGAACAAGCACAATATTGAAAAAGTTTTACAAGGATTTAAAAGCTCTCAAGAAGCAAATAAAACAGTGAGAATAATAGAACCCGGAAGAACCCTTTTAGCCGTTGGAAGCGTGGGAAATGGTGGTTCTTCCGATGTGGATCGCGTTGGCTTGAATGTGAGCTTTGAATGCCTAGCGGAAGAGAGTAGTTGAGCACGAAATCACTTGGGAAGCTTGAAGCACTTGATTTCTTCACTTGAATGCACTAACTCCCTTGAACCTCTTTTTCTTTCTTCTCTCTTGAATGATCTTGTGTTGGGTTGGTGAGAAGTTGTTGGAAAGCACTTAAGAGCTCCCTTTTATAGCCCAAAAAGCAAATATAGCCGTTAGAGATAAAGTTAAGGAGTTTGAAATTCAAACCAAACCTGAAAAAGTTGTCAGTCGCGTCCCAGGCGCTCGGAGACGTCTCCGCTTCAACGCGAGACGTCTCGGCTGTAAGATTTTACTTTTGACGTTGTTTGGGGTCGACTCGGCGCTTTACGGGGACGACTCCGATGATGAACGGTTTGAATCCTTGTTTTTCTGTTTTTCTGAGAGGGTCGCCTCGGCACTTTACGGGGACGTCTCGGCTTGTTTGCGCTTTTTGCATGGGGACGACTCCGCTGCCTTGGGGACGACTCCGCCGTTATATCTCCGAAAAACAAGTCTTCTGGAATTCTCTGAGAGAGTCGACTCCGCTCTTTCAGGGGACGTCTCCGCTGCCTTATCACCGAAAAAGACATCCTCTGGAATACCCTGAGAGAGTCGACTCCGCACTCTCTGGGGACGACTCGGAAACTCAGCTTTTACTTGCGGGGACGACTCCGCGTACTGTGGAGACGGCTCGCGCGCATCTCTTGAAATCGGCCTTTCTGCCGCCACTGAGAGAGTCGACTCCGCTTCTGAGAGAGTCGACTCCGACCCTGCGAGACGCCTCGCCAGGTGCCGGGGACGTCTCCAAACGTGCCAGTTCTTCCTGTTTGTGCCAGAGACGTCTCTGGAACAAACCGGAGACGTCTCGGCTGTCCCTGATCTGTTTTCTTCATCTCAAAAATTCTTCAATAAATTCATAAAAATTATGGAAACTTGCCTAGACATTTCTTAACAATATTCTTAATTAAACATATGAAATCCTCAAGTAAATTGTTAAGATAAATGGAATTATACTCTAGTGTTTTGTATTCATCAAAATCCATTAGGGGGTCAACACATGCCATAGGGGAGGGTGAGCCTAGGTCTATCTAGTAGCTCACATAGATATCTATAAATGAGTTTCGGAAAGTTGATTGGGGTGTCCTGGAGGATGTAGAACATAAGGGCTAGGTCCCTCTCAGAAACAAAATCGAAGCGGCCAGTCTTCGGAAAGAGGGTCCTAGAGATGATGCTAAGGAGGAGCCGCATCTAACAGAAAGTGAGCTAGCGGACACCTCATCTAAGGAGGACTGGGGTGGATATCCTAGAATGGCCGTAAGGGCCTCAGTCCTATCCTCGGGGTGTGTGGGAGCTACCCCTACTTGTGGAAGGTGGAGGATTTGGGCTATGAAATCCTCAGAAATAAACAATGGGACACCGGCTACAGTTCCCTCTATTCCCCCATTGCCCCTATGGACAGTACCATAAAACTCTCTAACTAGGCCAGGGTATGTGGGGAGATCTAAGGAACAAAAATACTCTAAACCTTGGGCCTGCAATCTCTCTCCTATGGTAAAGCCCTCCCGGGAGAGATAGTCAAAATCGACGTATCTCCCGGTGGAGACCGCCTTCCCGGCGCACGGCCTCGAGGGAACCTCCCTCGGCGGGGAACGAACCGGAGGTTGTGGCCTCACGGGATCATTCCGAGCCTTGGAACGTCTCTCGGCACCGGTCGCGGGTTGGGACCTCTTCCGGCTTGGGACAACGGCTTTACGAGGCATGGTCGACCTAGAATGGGGTAAAACGCTAATGGATGGAGGAAGGTCGACGGGAAAAACCCTAAGGGCGGCCGGAGACGACGTAGGAGACGACTCTAGGGTTTGTGAATAGTGGCGGCGTGAATAGAAGTGTTGAGTAAATGCTTGAATTAGGGTTAAAAAAAGTCGGATCCCGACTGCGAGTCGACTCCTGTAAGTCTCGAGTCGACTCGACCTCGAGTCGACTCCAAAATATGCGCGAGTCGACTCTCCTTATGCGAGTCGACTCCCCCTCTGCTGCCATCGATCTCGAGTCGACTCCCGTAAATATGCGAGTCGACTCCCCCTTATGAGCCGACTCTGAAACTTACTCGAGTCGTCTCGAACTCTGGCACGCACCTAAAAATCATGCTATGTTCGTGCCGAATGAGGGAAAATCACTAAGTTATGGTCTGATTTGATGATCATTGAAAAGAAACTCTATATTAACCACAATCTAATCATCAAAATCAATGAACTAGAAGAGAATATCACTAGGATGGATCAATCACTCCTAATCCTCTTCTAAGTACACTAAATCTCTCTTCACTCAAGGGTTTTGTGAAGATATCAGCTAATTGATCATCAGTGCAAACAAATTGAAGTGTCACATTACCATTCATTACATGATCTCTTATGAAGTGAGTATCTCAATATGTTTAGTTCTTGAATGTTGAATTGGATTTTTAGTTAGATTAATGGCACTTGTATTATCACAATTAATGGGAATTTTATCCTGTTTAATGCCATAATCTTCCAATTGTTGTTTGATCCACATGATTTGAGCACAACAACTTCCGGCTGCAACATATTCAGCTTCAGCAGTAGATAATGCAACCGAATTTTATTTCTTACTAAATCATGAGATTAAGTTTTCTCCTAGGAATTGACATGACCCGCTGGTGCTTTTTCTATCAAGTTTACATCCAGCAAAGTCTGAATCTGTGTATCCTATTAAGTTCAGGCTAGATTCTTTAGAATACCATAACCCTATATTCTTTGTTCCTATTAGGTATTTAAAAATTCTCTTGACTGCAATTAGATGAGATTCCTTAGGATTAGACTGATACCTAGCACACATGCAAACACTAAACATGATATCAGGTCTACTTGCAGTAAGATACAATAAAGATCCTATCATACCTCTATATAACTTCTGATCTACAGATTTACCTGATTCATCTTGGTCTAATTTGCATGATGAGCTCATGGGGGTGCTGATTGACTTGTTTCCCTCCATATCAAACTTCTTAAGCATCTCCTTGATGTATTTGGCTTGATTGATGAAGATGCCTTCTTCAGATTGTTTGATTTGAAGCCCGAGAAAATAGTTCAGCTCTTCCATCATGCTCATCTCAAATTCACTCTGCATCAAGTCAGCAAATTCTTCGCAGAGGCGATTGTTAGTAGCACCGAAAATAATATCATCAACATAAATCTGCACTAACAACATATCTTTGTTTTTCTTCTTTAGAAACAATGTTGTATCTACATTTTTCTAGAAAACTCATGTTCTAATAGAAATTTGCTAAGCCTCTCATACCATGCTCTAGGTGCTTGTTTCAAACCATAAAGTGCTTTGTTAAGTTTATACACGTGATTAGGGTATTGATGATTCTCAAAACCAGGAGGTTGTTCTACATACACCTCCTCATTAATATACCCATTTAGAAATGCACTTTTTATATCCATTTGAAATAACTTGAAATCCTTAGAACATGCAAATGCTAATAATAATCTAATTGCCTCGAGTCTAGCTACAGGAGCAAAGGTTTCATCAAAATCTATACTTTCTTCTTGATTATACCCCTTTGCTACTAGTCTAGCCTTATTCCTTATTACAATTCCATTTTCATCAAGTTTGTTTTTATATATCCATTTGGTACCTATGATTGAATATTCAGGAGGTCTTTCAACTAGATTCCATACCTTGTTTCTAGTAAATTGGTTTAATTCTTCTTGCATTGCATTTATCCAATTTACATCTTTTTCAGCTTCTTCTATGTGTTTGGGCTCAAAATGTGAAACGAAAGCTAGAATTGTTTAAGTTCCTAAGAGATGCTCTAGTCCTAACAGGTTGAGATGGATCATCTAGAATTAATTCCTTAGGATGCCCATGAGCAAACCTCCAAGCCTTAGTCAGCCCATGATCCATAATAGCCTCTTGGCTTGATGATGCATTTCTAATTAATTTTTGATTATCATCTTGTAATGTCATCTCATCTATCTTTTCTTCAAGAATTTCAGCATCATCATCAAGATTAACTCTCTTACTAGAAGAGATATCACTAGAATCATCAAAAACGACATGTATGGATTCTTCTATAACTAGGGTTCTTTTATTAAAGACTCTATAGGCTTTACTAGTTGTAGAGTACCCCAAGAATATACCCTCATCCGATTTAGAGTCAAATTTTTCTAGATTATCTTTCCCATTATTATGAACAAAACACCTACATCCAAAGATATGAAATAGTTCACTTTTGGTTTTCTGTTTTTCCAAAGTTCATAAGGTGTTTTCTTTATAATGGGTCTTAAAAAACTCTATTTAATATATGACATGAGGTATTTAGGCTTCTCCCCAAAAGTACTTAGGGAGATTACTTTCATAGCCATTTTCTCTAGAGTTCTATTTTTTCTTTCCACAACTCCATTTTGTTGTGGTGTCCTAGGTGCAGAAAAATTATGAGTTATTCCCTTTTTACCACAAAACTCATCAAATAAATGATTTTCAAATTCGGTTCCATGGTCACTTCTAATAGCTATGACTGAAGTGTCTCTAGCATTTGTTACTTTTTTATGAAATTTCTTGAAAATTGAAAATGCTTGATCCTTATGACCTAAGAATATGACCCAAGTGTATCTAGAATAATCATCTACAATAACTAGACCATATTTATTTCCACCTAGACTTGTGGTTCTAGTTGGTCCAAATAGGTCCATGTGTAGTAGTTCTAGAGGTCTAGAGGTAGAGACACAATTTATAGATTTAAAGGAGTTTCTTGATTGTTTGCCAAATTAACATGCTTCACATATTTTATTCTTTTCAAACTTTAGTTTTGGCAAACCTATCACGGAATCTCTTTTAACTAGTTTTGATATGGTGTCCATGCTTGCATGACCTGTTGCCCAGATAGACAACCCAAGAGGGGGGGAATTGGGTTTTTAAATTAACTTGAATATTTAAAACTTTGTGGATGATTAATTTAAAGCTATAGCAAGTTGTTTAATTAAAGCTAAGTGCTGTGAGTAGTGTCCGGGGAAGAAGATGAGAGACAATGCACTACAAACACAAAGTTTTATAGTGGTTCGGAGCTAACCCTTGCTCCTACGTCCACTCCCCAAGTCTCACTTGGGAATTTCACTATAACCCCCTTGGATTACAGCCGGTTGTTTTGCAAGCTCACAACCAAACTTGTTGTTTTACAAGCTCACAACGAACTCGGTCGGTTTTCCCAGGCTCACCGACTAGAACCAACCCCGATTGTTTTCCGGGCTCACAATCAAACCCTTACACACGTTGGTTTTAACTTGGCTCACCAACCAACCTTAACCCTTGATTCAATCCCCCGATTGAATCAAGTAAATACAAGAGATAGAAGAAAACAGAAATAGCCTTCTCAAAAAGCAATTTAAAACAATATAATCGAAAGGAGTTAGAAGCCCTCAAACGCTTTTAAGCTGGTGAAGATGTATGGCTTCTGGAACTCCGGTCTCCTCTTGAAAGAGTGGTCGACTTGAATGCAGGAGGAGGAAGCTTTGATTGTTGGGAAGAAGTTGTTGGAGCAGTAAATGCAGATCTCCCCTTTTTCGTTTAAGAGCACTTGGAGAGCTTGAAAACTTGAATGCTTGGAGTGGAAATGTCTATCTCTGCTTGCTACAATCCTCTGTGGCTATTTAAGCCAACCCCCACGGAAACTAGCCGTTACTCTGCTTTTTTCTGGCCGTTCTGCACACTCTGCGCAGCCTGACAATATGACCGTTGGTGGGTTGGAGTCGACTCGCGCGATCAGGAGTCGACTCGGCTGTAGCAGGAGTCGACTCACGCTTTTCCGGAGTCGACTCGGCAACTGTTCCAAATTTGAATTAAAGTTGCAGTCTTGACTGGGAGTCGACTCGTCTTGACCTGGAGTCGACTCGCCAACTTCTGGAACTGACTGGCAATTTTGGAGTCGGCTCATCCACTGAAGTCCGTGGATCCAAATTTGAATTTTGTCCACTCGAGTCGACTCGACTGTCCTGGGAGTCGACTCGAATCTCAGAGCCCGAACTCCCGATTCTCTGTCTTTTGGCTCATCCATTCTTGAGTCGACTCGAACTTTCTTGGAGTCGACTCGGCTCTCAGTTTCCGAAAGTGGTCTTCTGCCTTTGGACGTGAAGCTTGTCTCGAGTCGACTCGAGCTGTCTGTGAGTCGACTCGAATCTCAGAGGCAGTAACATGGTCTTCTGTCTGTTGATGGTCGCTCAGTCTCGGAGTCGACTCGCGTACTGCGGGAGTCGACTCGAATCTCAGAGTCCGAAAATCGTTCTCTGACTTTTTCTTGTGTTCCTCTGAGAGTCGACTCTTACCTTCTTTGGAGTCGATCTGCCAACCATCGGAGTCGACTCGCGTTCCACTGGAGTCGACTCGAATCTCAGACCCGAAAACTGCTCTCTGACTTTTCTTTGTGTTCTCTTGGAGTCGACTCTTACTACCCTGGAGTCGACTCGTTGAACATTGGAGTCGACTCACGCACTTCGGGAGTCGACTCGTTGACAGTTTCTGAGTTGAAGCTTTCTGTCCTTCTGTCTGTTCTCAGTCGGAGTCGACTCGTACTGATCTGGAGTCGACTCGGCTCGTGCAGTGAACTTGATACGCTTGGAGTCGACTCGTGATACCGGGAGTCGACTCGAGTCTCAGACATTGGTTCATGCAGACTTCTTAACTTATCCAAAATACTATGAACAAGTCTAGGAACACTTGGACAGATTTTCACTGAAACACTCAATTGAATTCATTAGTAATCACAAGATATACTCAAATGCTTTGAGCTCATCAAAATCAAATGGGGTTTTAAATCAATCACTCCACAATCTCCCCCTTTTTGATGATGACAAAACTTTGAGTATATGTTAAAGTGAATTGCTCATAAAACAATGAAGTAAAATCCATAAATGAATTCAAATGTCCTGATAATTTAATTTATCCAAGTTTGAAAGGAGTGAAACATTAAATTTCGGAGTTAAAGCTCCCCCTTTCATTTGGAATTATATAAGCCTTCATATTATGCAATCAATTGTTCGGCTTATATGTCATTAATGATTTAGCTTGATTAAAATTCAGATTCTCCCCCTCAACATATGCATTCACTATGTTTTGATTCTCTGAATTTCTTTAATGCTTTGAAGTTTTGAACTGAATTTTATCTTTTTAGAGGGAAAATCTGTCAATTTGTTCTTGAGTAGGATTCAGCTAATTCCGAATATCCCTTGAATAGATTCTGGAGATTACTCCATTAGGAGCCCCAAAAGAGAGATAATGAGCCTCGAGGTACCGAATCCACTTAGAACAAATTTGTGTGTGTTATTAAGAGTTTATCTTTTTATTTATTTCCATTGATTCTTTACAATTTTTTCATATTTCTCCCCTTTTTACATATTTTAACATATTTCTCCCCCTTTTTGTCATCATACCAAAAAGGAGGTAATCACACACAATCAATGGCACAACCAATCATCAAATGGCACATAATTGAAGATAAAATGTCTACTCATTGTATTGATATGAATGTGAATACATTGAGAATACAATAAGTAAAGCAAAACAAACAAAACACAACTCAAACACATCTATGTCCTCCTCGAGGATGAAGCTCCCCCTCTCGAGGATGCATCTCCTCCTCTGGAGGTGTGGCTCCTCCTCTCGAGGATGTGGCACCTCCTCTGGAGGATGGTGCTCCTCCTCTCAATCGGCTCTGCTCCATGAGGAGGGTGACTGCATCTGTCACATGTCCGAGCTGCGTGATAATAGACGTGGTGGCTCTGCTATGTGTAGTGGAGAGCTCTGTCACCGACGCCTGAAGTCCAGTCACAATGTCTGTAGTGCGTCCAGCTTGTCGATGAGTACATTCGACAAGCGCTCGGCCCCCTCGGTGGTGGTGTGCATGTCACGACCTATCTCCTCTCGCATCTGTCGAGTAGAGCTCGTGACCTCACTCATGCTATGGAACTGGGCCTGGACCAAACTCCGGATATTGTAGATCTCTTCCCGTACATGAGCCGTCATGTCAGTCACGGCTGTCAAGGAAGGGACCAACAGAGAAGTGGGCGCAGGAGGGAGCAGGCACCGCCCGGAGCTCCCGAAGCAGCTCGTCCCTCAGATCTCGGACGATCTCCTGCCGCAGCTCCCGGAGCTGCTCTGGATCAATCGGACCTCCATAGATGGTGGAACTGAGGAGGAAGGTCCGGCAGAGGTGGTAGGAGCAGGAGGAGTGGATGGGAGGTCTGGATGGTCTGGAAGGTCTGGGTAGTCTGAATCTGGCTCAGGACTGGGTGATGGTCTGGTGGTCTGAGCAGTGAGAGTGACTTCCTAACCCAGATCCCTTCTCTCTTCCGAAACCCCATCCTGTGCATAGTCCCCGTACATAAGCGATCAGTCCATCGCAAGGCACGAGAGGGTTCCCTCTCAGGAATGGAATCTCGTACTGCCTAAAAGAAGAGTGAATAACATCCCGTATGGGAGTGAGAGCCTAGGTCTATCTAGGGGCTCACACATATACCTATAAATGAGCTTTGGGAAGTTGATCGGGGTGTCCTGAAGGATATAAGACATAATAGCTAAGTCCCTCTCATTCACAAAATCAAATCTCCCTGTCTTAGGGAAGATGGACCTGGACAGAATGCTCAAAAGGATTCTCACTTCAATAGGAAGTGAGCTAGCAGATACCTCATCTAGGGGGGACTGAGGTGGATGCCCTAAGACGACCGTAAGGGCCGCAACTCTATCCTCAGGGTGTGCGGGAGCCACCCCTACTAATGGAAGGTGAAGGATATGGGCAATGAGGTCCTCTGTGACACGCAACGGGACACCTACTACCGTGCCCTCGATACCTCCATCTCCCCGATGGACGGTACTGTAAAACTCTTGAACTAGGCCAGGATAGGTGGGAAGGTCCAAGGTGAGGAAGTACTCTAGGCCCTGGGCTCTAAGCCTATCGCCTATGGTGAACCCTCCCGGGAGAGATAGTCGAAATCGACAAACCTCCCGGAGGTGACGGCCTTCCCGCCAACGGCCTAACGAGAACCACCCTAGGCGGGGAACGATCCGGAGGTGGTTGCCTCGCGGGATCGTGCCGCGCCTTGGAGCGCCGCTCGGGACCTGGCCTCGGGACGGGACCTCTTCCTAACGACGGTCTACGAGGCATCTTGACCTAAACGGGAAGAAAAATACCTAAGAGGACGGTGAGGACCGACAGAGGAAGCTCGGGACGGACCGGAATGACCTAGGAAACGACGAAACTCAATGTCCGGCGAAGAATCAACGGGAAAGGCTTGAGACGATCGGGGATGACCTAGGAGTCGGCTCTAGGGCTTTGTGAACAGTGGCGGGCTTGAGGAAAGTGTTTGCGAAACGACAACCCTAGGGTTAAAAAGTCGGATCCCGACTGCGAGTCGACTCCCCTGAGTCGCGAGTCGACTCGACCTCGAGTTCGACTCCAGAATATGCGCGAGTCGACTCTCTGTTAGCGCATGTAGACTTCGAGTCGACTCCCGACATTGTGCGAGTCGACTCCCCTCAGCTGCCAACTTTGCGAGTCGACTCCCGCAAATGTGCGAGTCGACTCCCTCTTAGGAGCCGGCTCTGAAACTTACTCGAGTCGTCTCTAACCTTGGCACGCACCTAAAAACCATGTCATAATCGTGCCAAATGAGGAAAATCAGCTAATTAAGGGACTGATTTGATGATCACTGTATAGAAACTCTATTTTAACCTCATTCTAATCATCAAAATCAATTAATCTAGTGAAAAATTCCCACTAGGATGGATCAATCACTCCTAATCTCCTTCTAAGCACACTAAACCTCTCTTCACTTAGGGATTTTGTAAAAATGTCTGCAAATTGATTATCAGTACACACAAATTGGAGTGACACATCACCATTCAATACATGATCTCTTCTGAAGTGATGTCTTATCTCAATGTGTTTAGTTCTTGAGTGTTGAATTGGATTTTTAGTGAGATTTATGGCACTTGTGTTATCACAATTAATGGGGATTTTATCTTGTTTAATGCCATAATCTTCTAATTGTTGTTTAATCCATAAGATTTGAGCACAACAACTCCCGGCTGCAACATATTCAGCTTCTGCAGTGGATAACGCAACCGAGTTTTGTTTCTTGCTAAACCATGAGATTAGGTTTTCTCCTAGAAATTGACAGGACCCGCTGGTACTTTTTCTATCCAGCTTACATCCAGCGAAGTCTGAATCTGTGTACCCTATTAAGGTTAGGCTAGATTCTTTAGAGTACCACAGCCCTATGTTTCTTAGTTCCAATTAAGTATTTAAAGATTCTCTTAACTGCAGCTAGGTGTGATTCTTTAGGATTAGCCTGATATCTAGCACACATGCACACACTAAACATAATATCAGGCCTACTTGCAGTAAGATACAGTAAAGAACCTATCATACCTCTATAAAGTTTTTGATCTACAGATTTACCTGATTCATCTTGGTCTAACTTGCATGATGAGCTCATGGGGGTGCTGATTGACTTGTTTCCCTCCATATCAAACTTCTTGAGCATCTCCTTGATATATTTTGCTTGATTAATGGAGATGCCTCCTTCAGATTGTTTGATTTGAAGCCCAAGGAAGTAGTTCAGCTCTCCCATCATGCTCATCTCAAACTCACTCTGCATCAAATCAGCAAATTCCTCGCAGAGGCGATTGTTAGTAGCACCGAAAATGATATCATCAACATAAATCTGTACTAATAACATATCCTTATTTTTCTTTTTCAGAAATAATGTTGTATCTACATTTCTCCTAGAGAATTCATGTTCTAATAGGAATTTACTAAGTCTCTCATACCATGCTCTAGGTGCTTGTTTTAGTCCATAAAGTGCTTTGTTCAGTTTATACACATGATTAGGGTATTGATGATTTTCAAAACCAGGAGGTTGTTCTACATACACCTCCTCATTAATAAACCCATTTAGAAAAGCACTCTTTACATCCATTTGATATAGTTTGAAGTCCTTAGAGCATGCATATGCTAATAAGAGTCTAATTGCCTCAAGTCTAGCTACGGGAGCAAAGGTTTCATCAAAATCTATGCCTTCTTCTTGATTATAACCCTTTGCTACTAGTCTAGCCTTATTCCTTATAACAATTCCATTTTCATCTAGCTTATTTTTATATATCCATTTAGTACCTATAATTGGATATTCAGAAGGTCTCTCCACTAGATCCCAAACCTTGTTTCTAGTAAATTGATTTAGTTCTTCTTGCATTGCATTTATCCAATTTACATCATTTTCGGCTTCTTCTATATGTTTGGGCTCAAAGTGTGAAACAAAAGCTAGATGATTATTCAAATTCCTAAGGGATGCTCTAGTCCTAACCGGTTGTGATGGATCATCTAGAATTAGTTCCTTAGGATGCCCGTGAGCATACCTCCAAGCTTTAGCTAGCCCATGATCCACTATAGGCTCTTGGTTTGACGATTCTCCTTCAATCAACTTTTGATTATCATCTTGTAATCCCATCTCATCTATCTTTTCTTCAAGTATTTCAATATCATCATCAAAATTAACCTTCTTACTAGATGAGATGTCACTAGAGTCATCAAAAACAACATGTATAGATTCTTCTATAACTAGGGTTCTTTTATTAAAGATTCTATAGGCTTTACTAGTTGTAGAATAACCTAGGAATATTCCTTCATCAGATTTAGGATCAAATTTCCCTAGATTATCTTTCCATTATTATGTACAAAACACCTACATCCAAAAACATGAAAATAGTTAACTTTTGGTTTTCTGTTTTTCCACAGTTCATAAGGTGTTTTCTTTATAATGGGTCTTAATAAAACTCTATTTAATATATGGCAAGAAGTATTAATGGCTTCTCCCTAAAAGTACTTAGGGAGGTTACTTTCACATAACATCGTTCTAGCCATTTCCTCTAGAGTTCTATTCTTCCTTTCCACAACTCCATTTTGTTGTGGTGTCCTAGGTGCAGAAAAATTATGGGTTATCCCCTTTTTACTACAAAATTCGTCAAATAATTGATTTTCGAATTCGGTACCATGGTCACTTCTAATGGCTATGACTGAAGACTCTCTAGCATTTGTTACTTCCTTATGGAATTTTTTAAACATAGAAAATGCTTGATCCTTATGTACTAGGAACATGACCCATGTGTACCTAGAGTAATCATCTACTATAACAAGACCATATTTATTTCCACCTAGACTTGTTGTTCTAGTTGGACCAAATAGGTCCATGTGTAATAATTCTAGAGGCCTAGAGGTAGAGACACATTTTATGGATTTAAAGGAGTTCCTAGATTGTTTGCCAAATTGACATGCTTCACATATTTTGTTCTTTTCAAATTTTAATTTTAGCAAACCTATCACGGAGTCTCTTTTAACTAATTTAGTTATTGTGTCCATGCTTGCATGACCTAACTTACGGTGCCATAACCAACTAGCATCATTATCTTTAGTTTCATTTACAACTAGACATTGGTTATGTTTTGCAAGATCTTCTAGGTCTGCAACATATACATTTCCACGTCTAATCCCTTTAAAAACTAAGCTATTATCATTAGGATTTGTTATAATACATAGTGATGGTTTAAACATAACATCATATCCTTTATCACATAATTGACTGATGCTTAACAAGTTATGCTTAAGACCATCAACATATCTGACATTATCTATAAAAGTAGAAGGGGTGATTTGAACTTTACCAATACCAATGATGTGACCTTGGTTGTTGTCTCCAAACGTCACAGCACCTCCCTTCTTAGCTTCAAGGGTGAAAAATTGGTCTTGATCACCCGTCATGTGCCTTGAGCAGCCACTATCCAAATACCAGCAATTTTTGTTGACCTTGGCTGCAAGACACTCCTACACAAGCAAATCATGTCATCTTAGGTACCCAAGTTTTCTTGGGTCCTTCATGGTTAGTCAAGTTGGTTCCTTTTGGAACCCATACCCTTTTAATCTTTCTTTTAGTTTTCCTTTTCCTATAGTCACATGCATTTGCCTTATGTCCTATATTTCCACAACAAAAACAGATCATTTTCTTAGTTTTATTTTCCCCAGCTTTGACAAAGAAGTTACTAAGAAGTTTTTGTTTATTTTTCGGTTTATACCCTAAACCCGCTTTATTAAATACGGCTCGTTGACTGTTAAGTATCATGTTTAACTTTTCAGAACTATATGTGAATTTTTCAACTAAGGGTTTGTATTTGTTAAGTTCTTTAGTTAATGTTTGATTTTCGGCTTTTAGATCATTTAGTTCTTTTTTTAGTTCCCTGTTTTTAACATTAACATCCTTATATTCAATCATTAGTTCGTTAAACGCATCATAAAGTTCATCAAATGAAAAATCATAGTGCGTATCAGAAGTTACCTCATTTTCGTTGGCCATGAAACAAAAATTGGCCTTCTCTTCTTGTTCTTCATCCGATGATGAGGATGATGCGTCGGAGTCCGATAGGGTGGTGACAAGGGCTTTCTTCTTCTTCTTGTACTTGCTGCTCTTCTTTAGTAAGGGACACTCAGCTCGGATGTGTCCCGGCTTTTTGCACTCATAGCACCCGATCCCCTCACTTTTCCTTTCCTTACCTTTGTCCTTGCGGTAGGAATTTGAGGGGCCTCTCCTTTGATGATAGGACTTCTTGTGGTTGATGAATTTCTTGAACTTGCGCACAAGAAGAGCCTCACCACCATCTTCCTCATCTTCTTCTTCTTCACTGCTGCTGCTGCAAGACAAGTCCTTGTTAGAAGAAGTAGATTTTAAAGCTATTACCTTTTTTTTATGGGAGGACTCTTCCTCGTTGTGTTGTTTCATGGTAAGCTCATGCGTCATAAGGGATCCAAGGAGCTCTTCAAGTGGAAGCTTGTTCAAGTCTTTAGCTTCTTGGATTGCCGTCACTTTAGCTTCCCACGACCTTGGTAGACACCGAAGGATTTTCCTGACAAGTTCACTGTTAGTATAGTTCTTGCCAAGGCTTTTTAGGCCATTGACAATATCAGTAAACCTAGTGAACATGCATGTAATTGTTTCGTTAGAGTCCATTTTAAATAGTTCATATTTATGAACCAAAATATTTATTTTGGACTCTTTCACTTGATTCGTGCCCTCATGGGTCACTTCAAGTCTGTCCCAAAACTCTTTTGCAGAATTGCAAGTAGAGACCCTATTGAATTCATTACGGTCTAAGGCACAATAGAAGACATTCATTGCTTTAGAGTTTAATTGTGCCTTCCTCATGTCATGTTCATCCCAGTCCATTTCTAGTTTAGGTACCTTAACACCATCTACGTATATGGATGGGATGTAGGGCCCATTTACTACAATGGACCACATCTCATAGTCTTGGGCTTGGATGAATATCCTCATCCTAGCCTTCCAGTATGAGTAGTCAGATCCATTGAAGAAAGGGGGTCTTTGGGTGGACTGACCCTCAATGTGAGAAGATCCAAATAGGGTTGTCATTTTGATCTTTTAACTCTTAAGTGGAAGAGTTTTTGGCTCTGATACCACTTGTTGCCCAGATAGACAACCCAAGAGGGGGGTGAATTGGGTTTTTAAATTAACTTGAATATTTAAAACTTTGTGGATGATTAATTTAAAGCTATAGCAAGTTGTTTAATTAAAGCTAAGTGCTGTGAGTAGTGTCCGGGGAAGAAGATGAGAGACAATGCACTACAAACACAAAGTTTTATAGTGGTTCGGAGCTAACCCTTGCTCCTACGTCCACTCCCCAAGTCTCACTTGGAAATTTCACTATAACCCCCTTGGATTACAGCCGGTTGTTTTGCAAGCTCACAACCAAACTTGTTGTTTTACAAGCTCACAACGAACTCGGTCGGTTTTCCCAGGCTCACCGACTAGAACCAAACCCCGATTGTTTTTCCGGGCTCACAATCAAACCCTTACACACGTTGGTTTTAACTTGGCTCACCAACCAACCTTAAACCCCTTGATTCAATCCCCCGATTGAATCAAGTAAATACAAGAGATAGAAGAAAACAGAAAATAGCTTCTCAAAAAGCAGATTTAAAACAATATAATCGTAAAGGAGTTAGAAGCCCTCAAATGCTTTTAAGCTGGTGAAGAGGTATGGCTTCTGGAACTCCGGTCTCCTCTTGAAAGAGTGGTCGACTTGAATGCAGGAGGAGGAAGCTTTGATTGTTGGGAAGAAGTTGTTGGAGCAGTAAATGCAGATCTCCCCTTTTTCGTTTAAGAGCACTTGGAGAGCTTGAAAACTTGAATGCTTGGAGTGGAATGTCTATCCTCTGCCTTGCTACAGTCCTCTGTGGCTATTTAAGCCAACCCCCACGGAAACTAGCCGTTACTCTGCTTTTTTCTGGCCGTTCTGCACACTCTGCGCAGCCTGACAATATGACCGTTGGTGGGTTGGAGTCGACTCGCGCGATCAGGAGTCTACTCGGCTGTAGCAGGAGTCGACTCACGCTTTTCCGGAGTCGACTCGGCAACTGTTCCAAATTTGAATTAAAGTTGCAGTCTTGACTGGGAGTCGACTCGTCTTGACCTGGAGTCGACTCGCCAACTTCTGGAACTGACGTGGCAATTTTGGAGTCGGCTCATCCACTGAAGTCCGTGGATCCAAATTTGAATTTTGTCCACTCGAGTCGACTCGACTGTCCTGGGAGTCGACTCGAATCTCAGAGCCCGAACTTACGATTCTCTGTCTTTTGGCTCATCCATTCTTGGAGTCGACTCGAACTTCCTTGGAGTCGACTCGGCTCTCAGTTTCCGAAAGTTGGTCTTCTGCCTTTTGACGTGAAGCTTGTCTCGGAGTCGACTCGAGCTGTCTGTGAGTCGACTCGAATCTCAGAGGCAGTAACATGGTCTTCTGTCTGTTGATGGTCGCTCAGTCTCGGAGTCGACTCGCGTACTGCGGGAGTCGACTCGAATCTCAGAGTCCGAAAATCGTTCTCTGACTTTTTCTTTGTGTTCCTCTGAGAGTCGACTCTTACCTTCTTTGGAGTCGATCTGCCAACCATCGGAGTCGACTCGCGTTCCACTGGAGTCGACTCGAATCTCAGACCCGAAAACTGCTCTCTGACTTTTCTTTGTGTTTCTCTTGGAGTCGACTCTTACTACCCTAGAGTCGACTCGTTGAACATTGGAGTCGACTCACGCACTTCGGGAGTCGACTCGTTGACAGTTTCTGAGTTGAAGCTTTCTGTCCTTCTGTCTGTTCTCAGTCGGAGTCGACTCGTACTGATCTAGAGTCGACTCGAGCTCGTGCCAGTGAACTTGATACGCTTGGAGTCGACTCGTGATACTCGGGAGTCGACTCGAGTCTCAGACATTGGTTCATGCAGACTTCTTAACTTATCCAAAATACTATGAACCAAGTCTAGGAACACTTGGACAGGATTTTCACTGAAACACTCAATTGAATTCATTAGTAATCACAAGATATACTCAAATGCTTTGAGCTCATCAAAATCAAATGGGGTTTTAATCAATCACTCCACATGACCTAACTTACGGTGCCATAACCAACTAGCATCATTTTTCTTAGTTTCATTAACAACTAAACATGGGTTATGTTTGGCAAGATCCTCAAGGTCTACAACATACACATTTCCACGTCTTATTCCTTTAAAAACTAAACTATTGTCATTTGGGTTTGTTATGATGCATAGTGATGGTTTAAACATAACATCATAACCTCTATCACACAATTGACTAATGCTTAGTAGATTATGCTTAAGACCATCAATATATCGAACATTATCAATAAAAGTTGAAGGGTAATTTGTACTTTACCTATACCAATGATGTGACCTTGGTTATTGTCTCCAAAAGTTACAGCACCTCCCTTCTTAGCTTCAAGGGTGAAGAATTGATCCTTGTCACCCGTCATGTGTCTTGAGCAGCCACTGTCCAAGTACCAACAATTTTTGTCGACTTTGGCTGCAAGACACTCCTACACAAGCAAATCATATAGTTTTAGGTACCCAAGTTTTCTTGGGTCCTTCATGGTTAGTAGTGTTGGTTCCTTTTGAAACCCAAATTCTTTTAATTTTTCTTTTAGTTTTCCCTTTCCTATAATCACATACATTTGCTTTATGTCCTAAGGTTCCACAACAAAAATAGGTTATTTTCTTAGTTTTACTTTTCCCTGCTTTAACAAAGAAGTTACTAAGGAGTTTTTGCTTATTTTTAGGTTTATACCCTAAACCCGCTCTATTGAATACAGCTCGTTGACTATTAAGTATCATCTCTAATTTTTCTGAGCTATATGTAAATTTTTCTACAATGGGCTTGTATTTTTCAAGTTCTAGTGTCAATTTTTGTTTTTCTGTTTTTAGATCATTTAGTTCTTTTGTGAGACTCTCATTTATATGTTTATTGTTTTTGGGTTCTAATGTTTCTTTGTTCAGCCTTTCATTTTCTTTAGTTAAGGTATTATTCTTTTGTATCAAGATTTGGTTGCTTGTTTTAAGTTCTGCATTTTCTTTGATAAGAACATCTTTATCCTTAACTAATGAATCATACTTACGGAGATGAGTTTGGTTAGTTACTTTTAGTTCTTTGTTTTTAACGTTTATTGTTTTGTATTCATCCATTAATTCATTGAAAGCATCATATAATTCATCGAAAGTAAAATCTAAATGTGGTGCGGATGTTACCTCATTGTCGTTGGCCATAAAACACAGATTGGCCTTTTCTTCTTATTCTTCATCCGATGATGATGATGAAGTGTCGGAGTCCGATAGGGTGGAGACGAGGACTTTCTTCTTCTTGTACTTGCTCCCCTTTTTCAGCAAGGGACACTCAGCTCTGAAGTGCCCCGGCTTCTTGCACTCATAACAACCGATCCCCTCATTTTCCCTTTTCTTACCTTTATCCTTGTGATAGAAATTTGAGGGGCCTCTCCTTTGATGTGAGGATTTCTTCCGGTTGATGAATCTTCTGAACTTACGCACGAGAAGAGCCTCATCATCATCTCCCTCATGATCTTCTTCTTCACTGCTGCTACTGCAAGACAAGTCTTTGTTAGATGATGTAGATTTGAGAGCTATTACCTTTTTCTTATGGGAGGACTCTTCTTCGCTGTGTTGCTTCATTGTTAGCTCGTGCGTCATTAGGGATCCAAGAAGCTCCTCAAGTGGTAGCTTGTTCAAGTCCTTGGCTTCTTGGATTGCCGTCACTTTGGCTTCCCATGACCTTGGTAGACAGCGAAGAATCTTCCTGACAAGATCACTGTTAGTATAGTTTTTGCCAAGGCCTTTTAGGCCATTGACAATGTTAGTAAATCTAGTGAACATGCAAGTGATTGTTTCATTAGAATCCATCTTAAATAGTTCATACTTATGAACCAATATATTTATTTTGGATTCTTTGACTTGATTCGTGCCCTCATGGGTCACTTCAAGTCTATCCCAAATCTCTTTTGTAGAATTGCAAGTAGAGACCCTATTGAATTCATTCCTATCTAATGCACAGTAAAGCACATTCATTGCTTTGGCATTGAGTTGTGCCTTTCTCATGTCATGGTCATCCCAATCCTTTTCAAATTTGGGTACAGTGACACCCTCTACATAGATGGATGGGATGTATGGTCCATTTAATATAATGGTCCACATCTCATAGTCTTGGGCTTGGATAAATATTCTCATTCTAGCCTTCCAATATGAGTAGTCGGATCCATTAAAGAATGGAAGTCTTTGGGTGGACTGACCCTCAATGTGGGAAGATCCAAATGGGGTTGTCATTTTGATCTTTTACTCTTAGGGTAGAAGAGTTTAGGCTCTGATACCACTTGTTGCCTAGATAGACAACCCAAGAGGGGGAGGTGAATTGGGTTTTAAAATAATTTTGCAATTAAAACGTTTGTGGATGACTAATTAATACTGTTGCAAGATGATTAATTAGTTGCTATGTGCTGTGAGTGAAATGAGAGTAAGAGAGAGAGACACAAGCAATCACAAACACAATATTTTTATAGTGGTTCGGAGCTAATCCTTGCTCCTACGTCCACTCCCCAAGTCTCACTTGGGAATTCACTATAATCCCTCAGATTACAGCCGGTTGTTTTCCAAGCTCACAACCAAACTTGTTGTTTTACGAGGTCACAACGAACTCGGTCGGTTTTCCCAGGCTCACCGACTAGAACCACCCCGATTGTTTTTTCGGGATCACAATCGAACCCTTACACCATTGGTTTCAACCTAGGCTCACCAACAAACCTATATACCCTTGATTCAATCTCCTGATTGAATCAAGTAAGGACAAGATGGAAAGAACAAAAACAAATAGAAAAACAGAGCTTCTAAAAAGCAGATATACAGCGATATTAATAAGAGTAAAGTTAAGAGCCCTCAAACACGTTTGAGTTGGAGAAGAGAAGGGCTTCTTGAACTTTGGGTCTTCTCTTGAAAATTTGGAAGACTTGAAGGCAGGAGGAGACTTCTTTTAATGCTGGGAAGAGTCGGTTGAATGGAGTTAATGACCCTCTTCCTTCTTTTCTGTTGAAATCAGTTTGCAGAGAAAGGATGCTTGATTTCTTTGAGTGGAATGGTACTTCTCTGCCTTGCTACAGTCCTCTGTGGCTATTTAAGCCATCCCCCACGGAAACTAGCCGTTAGACACATTTTTCTGCCCGTTCTGCACACTCTGCACATCCTGACAATGTCTCCGTTGGGGTCGGAGTCGACTCGCGCGATCTGGAGTCGACTCGGCTGTAACAGGAGTCGACTCATGCTTTTCTGGAGTCGGCTCGGCAACTGTTCCGAATTTGAATTAAAGTGACCTCCTCGACTGGGAGTCGACTCAACTTAACCCGGAGTCGACTCGCCAAAAACTGGAGCTGACTTGGCATTCTTGGAGTCGGCTCATCCCATGGAATTTATGGAGCTATTTTTCAACTTGGCCCACTCGAGTCGACTCGACAGTCCTGGGAGTCGACTCGGCGCTCAGAGCCCGAACTCTCTATCTTCTGTCTTTTGGCTCGTCCAGTCTTGGAGTCGACTCGAACTGTTCCGGAGTCGACTCGGCTCTCAGTTTCCGAAACTCAGTCTTCTGCCTTTTTGGTGTAGCGCTGCCTTGGAGTCGACTCGAGCTGTCTTGGAGTCGACTCGGCTCTCAGAGACAACAATTTGATCTTCTGTCTTTTTGGGGTCGCGTTGTCTCGGAGTCGACTCGCGCATTGCGGAAGTCGACTCGGATCTCAGTGTCCGAAAACTGCTCTCTGACTTTTGCCTTGAATACAACTGAGAGTCGACTCTCGCTTTCTTTGGAGTCGACCTGCCAACCATCGGAGTCGACTCGCGTTCCTCAGGAGTCAACTCGGCTCTCAGGGTCGAAACTTGCTCTCTGACTTTTTGTCTGTAACTCCCTGGAGTCGACTCAAACTACTCCGGAGTCGACTCGGTAAGCATCGGAGTCGACTCGCGCACTTCAGGAGTCGACTCGCTGACAGGTTTTAAATTGTGTCTTTCTGTTCATCTGTCTATTCTCAGTCGGAGTCGACTCGTAATGTTCCGGAGTCGACTCGAGCCCGTGCCAGTGCTTCTGATACGCTTGGAGTCGACTCGTAATATCCCGGAGTCGACTCGAGTCTCAGACTTTGGTTCAAACTGACCTCTTAACTTATCCAAAATATCTTGAACCAAATCTAGAAACACTTAGACAAGATTTTCACTGAAACACTCGATTGAATTCATTAGTAAACAAAAGATATACTCAAATGCTTTGAGCTCATCAAAATCAAATAGGGTTATAATCAATCACTCCACATGGTTCATTTAGATTTTCGAAATCTGGCACGTTTTCATGGATTCACTAGTTTTTCCCACCGTTTGTTTTTGAAACAAACGTTATGAAATTCATTCATGAATGAATTCTTTAATGCTCGGTCAATAACACCTCTTAACTCCTCTCAGCGTTCGCCTATTTGTAGGCCACCATATCCTCTTGAAGAAGAGAGAGGAAGAGAATTTTCTTGAGAAGAAATTGTCAGACAGAGAGGGAGGTTTGATTCTGTGAAGAAGAAGAAGAGAGAGGAAGGAGTCCTTTCTCTCTGGTGGTTTGGAGTTCGGCCCCGATCCGATGTCCTCTCCTTCCTTCCATTCCCTCTGTGATCAGGATCAAGAGATGGGCGTCTGTTCTCAGGCGTGCTGTGAAGAAATGGGAGAAAAGAAACTGAAGAAAGAAAGAAAGAGAAGAAAGAAAGAAACAAAAAAGGGAAGGTCCTTCTTTCTAGATTTCCTTTCTTCCAAGGGTTTTTTTGCAAAAGATTGTTTTGCACAAGTAAAGACATCATCCAACCTTCTTGCGAAGCTTGACGTGCGTGCGAAGTAGAGGGCTTGCAGATCCAGGCCTCGCAGAGCTACCTTCAGGGATCCAGATCCAGATTATCTCGACCAACTTCCGCTGCGGGCTTGAGGTAATTTTACATAAAAGTCAAATTTAATATTTATAATTATTAAAAATAAAATAAATAAAAAATTTTAAAACTGATTTTCATGCCTGGCGTTTGATTTTATCGGACAACTCGAGATATTTTTTCTTCAACTGGTATCAGAGCCAGGTTGGCCGATGGAATTGGCCTATAACATCTAGAATTATGCATGATTTAATTTTTAGATTTAGATTAGATCTAGATTTATTGATAAAATATCAATCTTGTGGTGAATTGAAAGGTTGTCCTACTATAAGGTTAACCCCTTATAGTGAAAAGGTTGTCCTAGCACAAAATTGTGATTAATTTGTATCATAAAATAAATAGTTTATTTTTGTGAAATTATGCATAATTGATGTTTATGAAATTTCAGTTTTAAATTTATTATGACCACAAAATTTAAATCTAAATTGTTTATATTTGGAATAAATTGACACCTTGAATCCATGATCATAATACATTTAACTAAGAATTAAATGTTGAATTTAAAATTTAAAATTTGAATTTTAAATAAAGATTTAAAATTCAAAATTTGAAATTCGAATTAAAATTTAAATTTGAACATGGGATTTGGGGCATGGGTTAGCACAATCAGATTAGTTGACTAGGTTAGACCTAATCATGAAATCAAATTGAAATGGACTAACTTAAGAAACATGATTTAATCTAATCAATAGTTGAACTAGACTAAATCAAGGTTTCTAAAATGATCATACTCAATAGTTGTAGTTTATCATATCCAAACATTTCAATTGGATCTGATTGTGGCTCAGTGGTCGAGCCCGACTTCCTAAGGATAACCTAAATCAACTTGATAAACCAATTGGTATCTAAGGTAAGTCGGCATTTGATCTTGGTTTTTAATTGGGGCTATCTCTTACCTGGCCAATATAGTTGGTGTCTAGGAAAGAGGTTAATGGCGTAACTCTCCCATGATCTCTCTTACCTGGCCAATTTGGTCGATCAAGTTTTGATTAAGGTACCTTGAGACTTGGCACTCCCCCATGCCATTAAGAAAAATCAGTGTGACTGATTTAGGTGTCTAATAGACCAATAAGAGCTAGTCCTCTGTATGATTTGGTGAAGTCAGTGGGAGGATATAGAATTATCGGTCAGTGTCACATATCAATTAAAATCCTCTAAATTATTAGGCCCTTAAAATGATAAAGTTATATAGATAACTAGATCATAGCCTCCCATTAAGGTGAATAATAATGGGTCCAATATTACAGTTGAACATGCAGAATACTTCCGTCTGGTGTTCCTCTGAATATTGGAATTATCCTTCATTATATGATAGCTTTTTGAGCTATCTAATTATGATTAGGTTGGCCGAGCCTTCCTCGGGCCTAATCATACATTAAGTAGTATCATCGAGTTAGTTCATTAATGGTTGGACCTAACCAGGATTTTCAGTGGAGGCCTCCGCCTACTGATTACCACCTGGGGCAAAATTGATTACTAGAAATTGTTTAAAGAAACAATTGGTAATGTACCTACTCTTAGATGCACATAGGTTGGACGAGCCTTCGGATTCTAGTACCCACTAGGGAATTAAAGTAATTCCTCGAATTAAAGGTAGAGGCTATTAATTCGATTAAAATAGTGGGAGAAAACTTTAAACTAAAGTCCAAGTCTTTAGGATTAAATAGATCATATACTGATTAGTTGGGTTTTCCTTTAATTTTCAGATATGGCTAACTCATTGTCCCTCCGAACACTATTAGACAATGATAAGCTTAATGGACCTAACTTCGATCGCTGGTATCGAAAGTTGAAAATAGTATTAGAGCATGAGCGGATCCTGTATGTGATATCGGATCCAGCACCTGAGGAACCTGCAGCCAATGCACCACGTGCAATCAGAGACGCTTATCAGAAGTGGCTCAACGATCGCACTACAGTGCGCTGCATCATGAGAGCCTCAATAAATGATGAGTTTAGTCGTAAATTCGAGGAAGCGCAGCCAGTGAAAATCCTTCAAATGTTGAAGGAGTCTTTTGGCACACCTAATGATGTCGAACGACATAAGACCTCCTGCGCTATATTCAATGCCCGCATGAGGGAAAGGGCATCGGTCACCAATCTGTATTGTACATGGTCAAACAAATCGATTGCCTGAGTAAACTTGGATTTCCTTTGCACGAGCAATTAGACAAGGAAGCCATTTTGAACTCACTTCCCAAGTCCTACCTGACCTGAAGTATCCTATCATGGTTTGCTAGGTTTACTGCAGACCTATGAGAAGGATCACCAACTCAAAAAGGAGTCGGTGAATGTGGTAAGTGGAACTTCTGTAGGACTTTCTTCCTTTAAGAAAGAAAAGAAGAAAAAGGTGCAGAAAGCTCGTCCTGGGGTCTCTAAGCCCAGCCAGACTAAGAAGCGTAAAGCCGATAAGAGCAAGGCAAAGTGCTTCTTCTATAAGAAGATGGGTCATTGGAAGCGGAACTGTTAGGCTTACGTAGCGTCCCTTGATCCAAACATGCCTAAGAAAAAGCAGCAAACATTTGCTGCATGAGGTAATTATATGATAACACCTTGTAATTTTTCTGTTTATGATTCTACTGCTTGGGTATTGGATACCGGAAGTCCAATTAATATTTGCAATTCGTTGCAGAGACTTCAAGTTAGTAGAAGATTCAAGAGCGGCGAAAGATTCCTGAACGTTGGAGATGGAAGATCAGTTCCAGTCCTAGCTTTAGGAGTCATTGAGATTATTTTTGAATCTAGAGTAGTCATATTAGATGATTGTCGTTATTGTCCAGCATTTTTTATGAATGTCATCTCTGTAGGCCTTTTGGCCAAAAATGGTTATTGTTTATCAATAAAAGAAAATTTTTGTGATATCATTCTAAATGGTATTAAAATTTTTCGTGGACAATTGAAACATGATATTTATACTCTATCACTGCCTGTGAATGTAATGTATACTTCTAATAAATGCCCTAAGTTAGATAATGTCAATGAAGCCTATTTGTGGCATTGCCGGCTAGATCACATAAATAAAAATAGGATAAACAGGTTAGCCCAATAGGACATTTTGGAAATCAATGATTGTGAATCATTGCCAACTTGTGAATCCTATCTTCTAGGTAAGATGACCGAGTCACCTTTTTCTGGAAAGGGTGAACGAGCCAGCGATGTTCTTGGCCTCATACATACTGATGTATGTGGACCTATGAACGTAAGTGCCAAAGGTAGTTATGCCTATTTCATAACCTTCAAAGATGACCTATCCAAGTATGGGTTTGTCTATCTGATGAAGCATAAGTTGGAATCATATGAAATGTTCAAATGATTTCGTAATGAAGTAGAAAAACAGACTGAAAAGAGTATTAAGATCCTTCGGTCAGACCGAGGAGGAGAATACCTTTCCGATGATTTCTTGACTTATCTAGAGGAGAATGGGATTCTCTCACAATGGACCCCTTTAGGAACACCTCAGCACAATGGTGTATCCGAAAGGAGGAATCAAACTCTGTTAGACATGGTTCGATCCATGATGGGGTTTACTAGTCTGCCTCTATCTTTTTGGGGACATGCTTTAGAGTCTGCGTGTATAATACTAAATAAGATTCTAAGTAAGTCTATTGAGAAGACTCCATATGAGATATGGACTGGGCGTAAGCCGACACTTTCATACCTTAGGGTTTGGGGATGTCTGGCTTATGTTAAACGTTCTCAAACTGACAAACTTGGTCCTAGGTCTGATAAGTGTTATTTTGTAGGGTACCCCAAGGAAACTAGGGGTTATTACTTCTATCTTCCTAATGAACAAAAGGTGTTCGTAGGACTTAAGGCAACCTTTTTGGAAAAGAAATTCCTTAGTGAAGGAATTGTTGCCTCTAAGGTTGAACTTAGTGAAGTTCAGCAGGTGGAAGATTTAACACAATCTACTGAATCCACAGAACCGGATTCGATTAGATCAAACCCAGAGCCCAATGTAGAAGCACCATTAAAGCGATCAATAAAGAATACCGCGTCAAGTGGACAGATACTACGGTTTCTTAGTCCAAGATGCAGATCTCATTGAGCTCGATGAGAACAATGAGGATCCAATCACCTATATGGATGCTATGCAGAGATCCGACTCTGAGTTATGGCTTAACGCCATGAGATCCGAAATAGAATCCATGGAAATCAATAGTGTATAGACACTAGTTGATCCACCCGAAGGGATAAAACCCATAGGGTGCAAATGGATCTTCAAAAGAAAGAGAGGTGCAGACGGAAAGGTGGAGACCTATAAAGCCCATCTGGTTGCCAAGGGGTATCATCAACGTTATGGTATTGACTATGGCGAGACTTTTTCCCCTGTGGCAATGCTAAAATCTATTCGGATCATGCTTGCTATAGCAGCATATATGGATTATGAAATCTGGCAAATGGATGTGAAAACAGCTTTTCTAAATGGAGAGCTGGAAGAAGAGGTGTATATGATACAACCTAAGGGTTTCACATCCACAGACGAGTCCAAAGTCCATTTATGGACTTAAGCAAGCTTCTCGAAGTTGGAACATACGTTTCGATAAAACTATCAAAACTTATGGCTTCGTTAAGAACGAAGAAGAACTTGTGTCAACAAGTGGGCTAACGGTTCAGTGATCACATTCCTTGTCATGTATGTGGATGACATTCTTCTAATTGGGAATGACATCCCTGCATTACAAAATGTGAAACTTTGGCTGTCATCATAGTTCTCCATGAAAGATCTGGGAGAAGCATCCTACATCCTAGGGATGAAGATCTATAGAGATAGATCTAAGAGGTTGCTTAGATTGTCCCAATCCACGTACATCGATACTAGGTTGAAGCAGTTCAACATGGAGAATTCCAAGAAGGGCTATCTTCCGATAGGCCAAGAAATTTCTCTCTCTAAGAAAGATTGTCCGACAACTTCCGAAGAGAGAGAGTGTATGAGTAGAATCGCATATGCTTCAGCAGTGGGATCCATCATGTAAGCCATGACATGTACGAGACCGGATGTTACTTACTCACTAGCAGTAGCGAGTAGGTATCAGTCTGATCCGGATGAGAACCATTAGAAGGTGGTGAAAACATCCTTAAGTATTTGAGAAATACTAAGGACCAATGGTTAATTAATGGAGAATCTGACTTAAAACTTGAGGGGTTTGCAGTCTCTAGTTTTCAGTCAGACCATGATGATAGTAAGAGTATATCAGGATTTGTGTTTACCCTGAATGGAGGAGCAGTCTGCTGGAAAAGTTCCAAGCAGCATACAGTAGCCGATTCTGTATGCGAAGCAGAATATGTTGCTGCATCAGATGCCGCAAAAAAAGCTGTTTGGATCAAGAAGTTCGTAAATCAACTTGGTGTTGCTCCCTCAATCAATGGTCCATTTCTTTTGTATTGTGACAATACTGGAGCCATTGCACAAGCAAAGGAGCCAAAGTCTCACCACAGGACCAAGCACATTCTGCGTCGCTACCACCTGTACGAGAGATCGTAAAACGAGCTGACGTCAATCTTCAGAAAATCAATAGAAAAGAGAACCTAGCTGACCCATTCACTAAAGCCTTTTCTGTAAAGGAGTTCGATTATCACAAATCGAAGACGAGTATAAGATGCTGTACAAATTGGCTTTAGTCCAAGTGGGAGTTGTTGGAAATTGTGTCCCAAAGCCAATTTTTTAATTGTAAGAAATTGGATTATGTATATGTTTTATTAAAATGAATAAAAATTTATTCTGGCATTTTTTCTAATCATCACAAGTAATACATCTTCAAATTGAACTCCTGTATATTGTGATGAAGTCCTTAGGACTAATTTAGTGGATAAAGGAGGTTTTATCATTTAGTCCTTAAACCAGTTCGCGACCAAATGATGAGCTGTCAATTGGACGATAGCTATGTCAAATATAGGTCGTTGTGAGCCATTTAGTTGGTTGTCCTCTTAAACCAAGGAGTGTGGAGACACTGTATGGCATACAGGTGAGATGTAAGAGTACATCGTCACTGAACAGTGACTCACCTGCGTAGCACTCCACTGTCAGGAGCTAGCTCGCAAAGCGTATGGGTATAAGTACCTCTTAGACCTGAGACTGTCACGGTGACTTGCAAGCAACTTACTATACTTAGGCACTGGACGACCTGAATTTCTAATTCAGAGATCGGAAGGATGCTGGGTGCAGTTAAGTACTCGCGAAGTCTGTGTATGAGTCAAGATGGGATTGACCGCTCCAGATTATAGGAGTTGATGTCTCACTGTATTTCAATTTAGTAAAACCTTGGCCAGGATAAACCAAGTGATAGGTCACTTGATTTGATTAATTGAAATACACTATGGATGACCGGACCCAGAGTTCGACAGTCCACTCTGAAGTCATCTTGAGCATCGATGGTTATAGGGATGAATTATGCAATAACCATACGTCTAGGTTCTTGAATGTTGCTTTGCATATTCGACCTATCCGGACGTCGGGTATCATTGCTAGATGGTCACCTCGATTAATGCATGGAGTAGTTCATGTACTACCGGCTTAGTGTTCGAACCTATCGGAGTCACGCACATTAATCAAGCTAAGTAGGAAGGTCTTGATCCTATTTAATTAAGAATTAAATTGTGGGTCATTTGGAATTTGGTTCTGTCTATATTCAGCTAGCACAGAACATGAGGTACATGCTAAATTTCATGGATGAACAACTAATTAAGTCTGTATTTTGGGTCAATGAAGTTTCAACTAGTGTAATTGAACTTGATCAGGACTCAATTGTTGAGAATGGGTTTGATTGGGTCTCAATTAGTGTAATTGGGCTCGATCACGATTTAATTGGAATTTAATTTCGTATTTGTTCGGATCGAAGTTGGACTTGGATCGAGCCGAAACTGGACCCAATTGAATCTCCCATGAGTCGGACTCATGTGGATTTTTTCCGGATAAAAAATCATTTAAATAGACCATCAATTTGGTTTAACACCAAGTGAACCAATTAGGCTAACCCATTTAATTGAGCCGGCTGACCCAAATCCCATTTAAATAGCTCCTGTGGACCCATGGACCCTTAAGAGCTGCTTGTGAGCCACGATGGAAATGAAACGCTTGGAAGCAAAACAGAGTTTTCTCCATCCTTGGTTCAACGCCACGCCGTGCCACCATCCGGACTCCGTTCGGCTTGCCGTTTGGACCGGAATGTTCAGTTTTGAACCGGCTACATTCCGGTTCATTTAGATTTTCGAAATCTAGCACATTTTCATGGATTCACTAGTTTTTCCCACCGTTTGTATTTGAAACAAACGTTATGAAATTCATTCATGAATGAATTCTTTAATGCTCTGAAAGGACTTGAAGAAGAGAGAGGAAGAGAATTTTCTTGAGAAGAAATTGTCAGACAGAGAGGAAGGTTTGATTCTGTGAAGAAGAAGAAGAGAGAGGAAGGAGTCCTTTCTCTCTGGTGGTTTGGAGTTTGGCCCAGATCCGGTGTCCTCTCCTCCCTTCCATACCCTCTGTGATCAGGATCAAGATGATGGTTTATTTACAACGGGCTGCATGCTGAAAAATAAATTTTTTTCTTAAAAACCGTGGCTGCACCTGATCGGGTTGCCTACGTACCCCTTCGAAAGGGAGATCAAGCCACACGTAGTTCTTAATGTTTAAACTGCAGCGGAAAGATAGAATTAAACAATTTAATTCTAGCATGCAGAATAGATCATAAATAAATACCAAGACTGTTTAAACGATTATGCATAAAACCAACTATGCATAATTATCATTAGATCTGAAAATAAGAGCATAAGTAAAGTTCTAAACTTGACTAATTTTGAATCCAATCTATCTCCGAATGCTCATTGAATGAGATCGGGAGATCACTCCGCGAGGAGCCCCAAAAGAGGTATGAACCCTCGAGGGATTGAACCCGATTAAAACTTAGCACAAAATTATATCTCTAAATTTATACCTTTATGAATCATAGAGACAAATGAATATGATGCTCGAGCTTCGTAGCCACACAACCGGTTGGATCCACTAGACCGCCTCAGACTGAATCATTTGGTTATTTTTTCTTTTGAGTCCTTGATGTTAATTTTATTTCAGCATAGCCTTGCTCGGGCTAGCCGACTTGGTCTTTATTAGAGTCGCTTTAGGTTTAGTTGTTTCTTGAATTCAATTAGATCAAGTCAAGTTAAGGGGTCAGGTAGCCACCTATAAATAGATGTGGTGAGCACCTATTTCAGCATGCAAAAATTAATTGAAAGGCTTTAGCCCTAGCTCTCTTCCCTTCTCTCTTCTCTTCTTGCGACGCCTTCCCCCTCTCCCTAGGCCACCGTCCAAGGCCGCCGCCCCCTCCTTCATCCGGCTGCACCACCTCTGTCCCGAGAGGCCAGCCACCTCCTCCCTCTTCTTCCTCTCCTCCTTGATCCCTTCCAGCCTCTACAAACAACTCCATCCCGTTGGATTATCAGCCCATCCTTCCCTGCACAGTCATTAGTCGAAGGCTGATATCTCAAGATCCCGATGTTAGAAAACCCCGATCATGCCGCTGAAATTTAAAAAAATTCAGATGCAGCGGAAGAGGCATGCGCGGGATCAACCGTTCATCGCATGAACGTTGTTCAAAAACCGTTCGTAGATAGATAAGGATTAAAAACTTTTAAAACCTTTAGAAGATCAGATCTTCACCTTGTGCGGGTAGATGATCACCGCAAACTGAAGTTCGTGGTTTAGGATGAAGGTTCGCTTGAAGCCGTTCAAGTGCCCGGCCTCTACGGGTATCCACACGAAGCAGAGGACCAATCCAAACGCTCTAATCTCCCCGAGGTGCTAGCTCCCTTGCAGAGATATGTTTTGATGGCTGATCTCCTCTCTTTCAATCAACCCTTGATTGTGCTAGAGAGGAGGAAGAAGAAGATGAAAGAGGAGAAGAAGAGGAACGAAGCCCCGCAGCCTTCTTTTTCTTCCTTGCGTTGGAACCAAGATGGTGAGGGAAGAAGGCCGCCACCACACTTCTTTTTGATCCTTTCTTGCTTGCGGCTGAAAAGAGAGGAGAGGAGGGTGGAATTCACGGCTAAAAAGGAGAAGCATTCATTCAATTAGGGTGCCTCCTCTTTACCCCCTTTTAAAGCATCTAGGGCTCCTACAAATTAGGAGCCCTTGATGTTATGCCATGTGGGGTGCCTCCCTCTCTCCTTGCCGCACCAAAGGAATCAAGGAGGAGGGGTGTGATCCCCTCCTTCTTGTGATGCCCTAATCCTCATCTAATGAGGATTGGGTGGCCCTAATGTGGTTTAGCCCTAATCCAATTAGGCTTAGCCCAAGGGTGAACCAATTTGGATCCAATCTAGGTAAGTCCTAATCCAATTAGAACTTAGATCAATTTTGACCCAATTGAACTCTTCAATCCTAATCTAATTAGGAGTCTTATTGATTCATTAGATTAATAATTAATTGTGACTTAAGAAATCCTAATCCAAATTAGGACATATTTAATTTTAGTCCTAATCCAATTAGGACTCTTATTTGAATTCGAAGTCCTAATCCAATTAGGTCTTCTAGGAATCCTATTCCAAGTAGGAATCCAATTTTAATTCAAAACTCCTAATCTAATTAGGATTGTAGAATCCTATTTCAAGTAGGAATCCCAGTCCTACTCTAACTAGGATTTCCAGTCCTAATCCAATTAGGACTCTAGGAATCCTACTCGAAGTAGGTCTCTTGTTTCAAGTCCAATTAATTAATTCTCTTTGTTCCTTCTTCAACTGAATATCAATCTAATTGATTACTTGTGATTCCTAATCACGATTCAACCATCGGATCGGTCAATACTTCTAGTGTGTGTGTGACCCCATAGGTTCTACTCTGACTGGTGGTGAGATATATTATGATCTCTATCACAATATCATTGAAAACTCCTTTCAATGGATTGGAACGATTCCAACTCTACTCATTAGGGTTTATCGATCACCGAGATAATTCCTGTGAGTCCCACCATCCACCAGTGACACCTAGTAGCATGTAGTGGCTACCCAGTAGAATAGAATGATGAACCTCTAAGTGCAGTTATCATATGATACAGTCCTACTATCGTGGATCCCTACAGGACGGAGGTCATGGATAACTCGTCAAACCCCTTCGTCTGTCATATGTCAAGATTTATTCGACTCGAGTTCGTTAGTGGAAAACTCTTTCTCCACTTTATATTACTGCTCTGGCTAAGGTCTTAGAACTCAGTCTAACAAATCACATAGGATCACTCCTCTTCTATCAAGGTCGATAGATTCCATGTGAGTGCATACCCTACTCCTACAGTGAACTTACTGCAGCCAATCTACACTACAAGAACCCATATGACTAGAGACCATGTATACGTGTAGTCAAACTACAATAACCTCACTGTGAGTAGCTGAAGCACCGCAGGTCAAAGGACCAGTCATACTACTGCAACATCAAGCAAGTCACTGACGAATGGATAGACATCCAAGTGACTTCTTGTCTTGGTCACGCTCAGTACCCTTGTTCTCTAACAAGCACCTGCACTATCACTTCAGTGTCCCTACACTGTGGACTCAAGTCTCGTCCATCCAGAAGAAAAGTGATCTGTGCACTGATCGGATCGATCACCGTCCTCGTGATGATCTATTGATCAGGAGCATTTAGAAATTAATCACCAATGATACATGGCTCAAATTCTCAACTCTTGAGAATATGCATCATCATCTTATTAATTTCTTGGACGATTCATAGATACATAAATAATATGAATGAAAAGATGCCTTTTATTTATTCAATAATAAATAGTCAAGTACAAAATTATGTCTCTAGAATTAACAATGTGTCAGCCAGATTGGCTTCTAGGGCATACATCTAACACCCGACGTCCTCTCTAGACCCATGACCTACCGCTGGAAAGATAACGTGGAGACCTAAAACATATCCAAAATTTAGATCGATCTGACGGACGGATCTTCAGAAATATGTCTGCAATCAGGTCAGAACCACCCTTCCAGAAATCAAGAAGAGTCAAGAATCTTGGGATACGGATCAAATTCTATCGGATCACATCAATTTAGTATCAAAGAAGTTCAATCCTTGGCCTTGGAAGATGGTGAACACCCGCTCTACAACCTCGAAGCAGCAAGAAGCGGCATCTTCAAGGGGCGTCGACCCACATCAAGAAGGCTCGCGATCACCCGCGGCCTCGGCGAACCTGAGACCCGATCTTGATTCCACCGACCGTCTCTTGGAGTTCTTGCGTGGGAATCAAACAACTATGCAGCAGAGCCAACAACAATTGATGGAGAAGATGGATACCATGCAACGCCATATCGAGATGATGTTGCAACTATTGCTAAATCAGCGGCAAGAAACTCCACCGGGGGGAGCTCCGCGTCGGACCCGAGTGGAATCTCCGGCCCCTACCCGTGGACGACCAGGACGGATGGGACCCCCTCCTCGCGAGCCTCTCCTTCCCAACCCACCAGAAGAGATGCGGCTGGACCAAGGAGAAGATCGACCTAAACCTTGACCCGAGCTCATACCGATTGGCGCACGCGCTAGGGCTCAGGGGATGAGCCCGATTGGCATCGATGACGGGTCGGATATGGAGGATGATCCCATCCAGAATTTTCAGATGAGGAACCAGCGTGTGGGGGAGTACCCACGCTGAGGATATGAACGAGATCGGGACCGTAATGGAGATCGAGAGGGAGAAAATCGCGGACTGACTCTTAGGCTGAAATTTTCCAAGTTTAAAGACGGCGATCCTCTCGATTGGGTGTATCGAGCTGAGCGGTTCTTTCACTACCATGGCACAGCAGAGGACCAAAAGGTATTGATCTCATCTTTTCACCTAGAAGAGACCGCCTTGCGATGGTTTCAAACCGCCGACCGAGCCCGACCTTTCAACGGTTGGGAGGATTTTTCTACAGCAATTTGTCAGCATTTCGGCCCTACCGAGTACGATGACTTCTAGTCTATGCTATCAAGGGTCACCCAAAAGACTACTGTTAGAGCCTTTCAAGAGGAGTTTGAGAGGATCAGCAACCAAGTGGCGGGGTGGAGCGACTCCGCGCTGAAAAGCGTATACCTCGGAGGACTTCGTGTCGACATTCAAGCCGAGGTGAGGACTTTGCGGCCACAATCTCTGGAGGATGCCTTTGCCTTGGCCCTGATGGTGGAAGAGAAGATCAAGACCACTCGATCAGTGGCACGGGGTAGCTGGAGCAACCCCCGGGCCGGCCAAACCGTGGGGGGCTCCATCGGCCAGCCGAGAGCGCCGACGGTTGCAGCAGCCAACACAGGGCCGAGGACCCCTCTTCGCTTGTTAGGTGACATCAAGAGGGTTGAGCGTCCACCCGGGAGGACCTTGACACCAGCACAAGTGGAGGAACGTCGAGCAAAAGGCCTATGTTTTCGCTGCGACGAGAAATTTACACCGGGACACCGGTGTGCGCGGCCCGTCGGAGCGGTGATGTTGATCGACGGATTGGAGGACGAGGCTGTGGCTGAAGATGGTGATGAGGTTGCTGAGGACGAGCCCCAAGATTTAGAGGCCGAGGAAGAGGATGTGCCACCTCAGATTTCATTGCATGCCAACTCCGGATCGGCGATACCGAAAACGCTACGCGTGGACGGGCAGCACCCACAATTTTTTGGATGAGAGGCTCATCAAACAGATCGGTCTCATAGCAGAGCCGACATTGGGCTTCGACGTGGCATTGGGTGACAGAGCCACGTTGAGGGCAGAGGGCATATGCCGAGGCATCACTTTGACGATCCAGGGCAGCCAATTCAAGCTCGATCTCTACCCGTTGGCATTACGAGGAGCTGATTTGGTCCTTGGTACGTAATGGCTGCAGAGTCTTGGCCCAGTTACATTCGACTTCGCCGAGATGTGGGTGACTTTCAGACGGAGCAGACGGCGAGTTAGATTGGATGGCATTCGGCCTAGCTCAAGGGCTGCACTTCAGCCCCTAGTCGGCTTGCCCAGACCCGGCGCGCGCAGCTACTTGATGCAGCTCGTACCTCTGTCGACGGAGACCACGATGGAGGCAGGTTTACCTACTGATTTAGCTGCTCTCTTACAGGGGTTCGCAGATTTATTTGAGGAGCCTCATGGTCTTCCACCCGAGAGGGAGCACGATCATCACATAGAGATTGTACCGGGAGCGGAACCGGCGAATGTGAGGCCTTACCGCTACCCGCATGTTTAGAAGGAGGAGATCTCAAAGATGGTACAAGAGATGTTGGAGAGCGGCATCATTCAGCCCAGTAGAAGCTCATATTCATCGCCGGTGCTACTGGTACACAAGAAGAATGGAACGTGGCGATTCTGCATCGACTACCGGGCACTTAACGTGATCACCGTTAAGGACCGGTATCCGATTCCAGTCATAGAGAAGCTGTTGGATGAGCTTGCTGGTGCGGACTACTTCAACAAACTTGATCTCCGTGCCGGATACCACCAGATCCGTGTCAGGCCCGAAAATGTGCACAAGACGGCGTTTCGGACACACAATGGCCATTATGAGTTTCGGGTGATGCCGTTCGGCCTCACCAATGCACCAGCGACATTTTAGGGGCTCATGAATGACATATTCAAACCATTACTACGACGGTAAGTCCTTGTATTCTTCGATGACATACTGGTTTACAGTCGTTCATGGCAGAAGCACCTAGAGCACTTGGAAGAAGTGCTGAAAATTCTGCGCAGAAATCAATTGAAGGTAAAGCGATCCAAGTGCCTATGGGCCGAGCCGAAGGTCGAGTACCTAGGCCATGTCATCTCTGCTGCAGGTGTGGAGCCGGACCAAGCAAAGATACATTGCATGACTGAGTGGCTGCTACCTAAGAACCAAAAGGAGCTGCGAGGATTTTTGGGCCTAACTGGTTATTACCGCCGGTTTGTGGAGGGATATGGAAAGTCGCCGCGCCACTGACCCTACTGCTGCGAAAGGGCGAGTTTAGATGGACCGAGGCAGCGACGAAAGCGTTCGAGAAGCTCAAGGAAGCCATGACGACGGCCCCGATTTTGGTGCTACCCGATTTCGCCAAACCATTTGTAGTCAAGTGCGATGCTTCTGATGCCGGCATTGGTGCTGTTTTGATGCAGGAGGGACGGCCAATTGCTTTCATGAGCAAGGCGTTGTCCCCTAGGACCCGCTCGCTGTCCACATATGAGAGGGAGATGATGGCGGTCATCCATGCAGTCACAAAGTAGAGGCCGTACCTTATCGGCCGCCGATTCATCGTTCGGACTGATCAGCAGAGCCTTCCATTTTTTCTTGAGCAGCGCATACATACTCCAGCCCAGCAAAGGTGGGTGTTGAAGCTTCTCGACTACGACTATGAGATGGTGTACAAAAAGGGTGCAGAAAATCAAGTGGCGGATGCAATATCACGCCAACTCGAGTCCGGCGAGTTGGCGGCTTTGACTACGCCGGTTTTTCCTTTTATTTCAGACTTGAGGACCGCCACATGCCGGGATCCAGATCTAGTACAGATCCAGAGGGAGTTGGCAGCAGACCCGAGCAGTCATCCCGAGATGGAGGACCGAGATGGGTTGATTCTGGACCATGGGTTGATCCGCGTGCCCACCGATTCAGCCTTGCAGCAGGTATTGATTGTTGGGAACCCGCCTATGCCGCTGATATTTCAAAACAAAAATCAGATTGCAGCGGAATCGGCATAAGCGGGATCGACGTTCATCGCATGAACGCTGTTTCTAGACCGTTCGTAGTTAGATAAGGATTAATACTTTTAAAACCTTTAGGGAGATCAAATCTTCACCTTGTGCGGGTAGATGATCACCGCAAACTGAAGCTCGTGGTTTTAGGTTGAGGGTTCGTTTGAAGCCGTTCAAACGTCCGGCCTCTACGGGTATCCACACGAAGCAGAGGACCTGATCAAAGATCTCTTGTCTTCCCGAGGTGCTAGCTCCTTGCAAAGACTTCTTTTGATGGCTGATCTCCTCTCTTTCTTTCAACTCTTGAATATGCTTGAGAGGAGGAAGAAGAAGGATGAAGAAAAGGATGAAGAAGAATCCCCACGCAGCCTTCTTTTCTTCCTTGCGTTGGATGAAGGAAAGGGAAGGGGAGGAGGCCGCCAACACTTGGATCTTCTTCTTCCCTTGCTTGCGGCTGAAACAAGGAGAGGGAGAGGGTGGCCACGGCACAAGAGGGAGAGGAAGCAATCCTTGTAGGGCGTCAGCTTCATAAGCCTTTTTATAGCCATCTAGGGTTCCTACTAAGTAGGAGCCCTAGACAACTTTCCAAAGAGGGGGCGCCGGCCCCCTCTCTTGTGCCGCACCATGTGATCAAAGGGGGAGGGGCTTGCGCCCCTCCCTCTTGGTAAACCCTAATCCACCTCAATTAGGGTTTGTATTGCCCTAATGTGGTCAAGCCCTAATCCAATTAGGCTTAGTCCAAGGGTGAACCAATTTGGATCCAATCTAGGTAAGTCCTAATCTAATTAGAACTTAAATCAATTTTGACTCAATTGAACTCTTCAATCCTAATTCAATTAGGAGTCTTATTGATTCATTAGATTAGTAATTTGTGACTTAAGAAACCCTAATCCATATTAGGACGTATTTAATTTTAGTCCTAATCCAATTAGGATTCTTACTTGAATCCGAAGTCCTAATCCAATTAGGACTTCTAGGAATCCTATTCTAAGTAGGAATTCACATTGAATTCAAAATCCTATTCTAAGTAGGATTGTGGGAATCCTAATCCAAGTAGGAATCCCAGTCCTACTCCAACTAGGATTCTCAGTCCTAATCCAATTAGGACTCTAGGAATCCTACTCGAAGTAGGACTCTTGTTTCAAGTCCAATTAATTAATTCCCTTTGTTCCTTCTTCAACTAAATATCAATCGAATTGATTACTTGTGATTCCTAATCACATTTCAACCATCGGATCGGTCAATACTTCTAGTGTGTGTGACCCCATAGGTTCTACTCTGACTGGTAGTGAGATATATTGTGATCTCTATCACAATATCATTGAAGACTCCTTTCAATGGGTTGGAACGATTCCAACTCTACTCACTAGGATTTATCGATCATCGAGACAATCCCTATGAGTCCCACCATCCATCAGTGACACCTAGCAGCATGTAGTGGCTGCCCAGCAGAATAGAATGGTGAACCTCTAGGTGCAGTTAATATGTGATACAGTCCTACTATCGTGGATCCCTACAGGACGGAGGTCATGGACAACTCGTCAAACCCATCGTCTGTCATATGTGAAGATTTATTCGACTTAAGTTCGAGAGTGGAAAACTCTTTCTCCACTGTGCATACTGCCCCGGCCGAGGTCTTACGAACTCAGTCTTATAAATCACATAGGATCTCTCCTTATCTATCAAGGTCGATAGATTCCTTATAGGTGCATACCCTACTCCTACAGTGAACTTACTGCAGCCAATCTACACTGCATGGACCCATATGGCTAGAGACCATGTATGTGTGCAGTCAAACTACAATAACCTCACTGTGAGTAGCCGAAGCACTGCAGGTCAAAGGACCAGTCACACTACTGCAACATCAAGCAAGTCACGGACGAGTGGATAGACATCCAAGTGACTTCTTGTATTGGTCACGCTCAGTATCCTTATTCTTAACAAGCACCTGCACTATTACTTCAGTGTCGCCACACTGTGGACTCGAGTCTCGTCCATCCTTAAGGAAAGTAATCTGTGCACTGATCTCATCGGATTGATCACCGTCCTCGTGATGATCCATCGATCAGGAGCATTTAGAAATTAATCACCAATGATGCATGGCTCAAATTCTTAACTCTTAAGAATATGCATCATCATCTTATTAATTCTTGGACGATTCATAGACACATAAACAATATGAATGAAAAAGATGCCTTTTATTTATTCAATAATAATAAAGTCAAATACAAATTATGTCCCAGAATTAATAATGTGTCAGCCAAAAATTGGCTTCTAGGGCATACATCTAACAATCTCCCACTTGCACTAAAGCCAATCAGTCATATATCTTAGTCCCATCTTCTCAAGGTGGGCTTCAGTCTTTTGCTGACTTAGCTGTTTAGTGAATGGGTCTGCCACGTTGTCCGCGGAGTCTACTCTCTGCACCTCGACATACTTCTTCTCAACATAGTTGCGTATGAGGTGGAAGCGCCGCTCTATATGCTTGGACTTCTGATGAGACCTTGGCTCCTTAGCAAGAACTATGGCGCCATTATTATCGCAGTAGAGTGTTATGGCATCTGATGACATTACATCCAATTCCGCAATAAATTTCTTGAACCAGAAGCCTTCCTTAGTAGCTTCAGAGGCGGCGATGTATTCAGCTTCCATAGTAGAATCAGCAATGATCGGTTGTTTAGAACTCTTCCAATTCACAGTACCACCATTGCACAAGAACACATATCCAGATGTTGACTTCCTATCATCGACGTCAGTCATGAAGTCTGAATCTGTGTACCCTTCTACCTTTAACTCTGATGATCCTCCAAAGACCAAGAATAAATCTTTAGTTCTTCTTAAGTACTTAAGAATATTCTTCACAGCTGTCCAGTGTTCTTCACCTGGATTCGACTGATATCTGCTTGTGACACTCACAGCTAGGGCTATATCAGGTCGTGTGCATAGCATGGCATACATGAGGCTCCTTATTGCTGATGCATAAGGGATCTTGCTCATGCGTTGAATCTCTTCAGATGTGTTGGGGCACATCTTCTTGGAGAGATGAATTCCATGTCTTAGGGGTAAGAGACCCCTTTTGGAGTTTTCCATGCTGAATCTTTTCAGCACTTCCTCTATATACATTTTCTGTGATAGGCCAAGCATCCTTTTAGATCTATCTCTATAGACCTTTATTCCCAAAATATAGGATGCTTCCCCGAGGTCTTTCATGGAGAATTCTTTTGACAACCAGACCTTGACCGAGGTTAGCATGGGAATATCATTCCCTATCAGTAGGATGTCGTCCACGTACAGTACGAGAAATACGACAGCACTCCCACTAACCTTTTTGTAAATACACGGTTCCTCCTCGTTTTTGATGAAATCAAACGTTTTGATTGCATCATCGAAACGAGTGTTCCAACTCCGAGATGCTTGCTTTAGTCCATAGATGGACCTTTGCAGCTTGCAGACCTTGTGATCTCCATCACTGGAAGTGAAACCCAAAGGTTGTTCCATGTAGATATCTTCATCAAGATGTCCATTTAGGAAAGCAGTTTTCATATCCATCTGCCAGATTTCATAATCATGAAATGCTGCAATGGCAAGCAATGTTCGGATGGATTTCAGCATGGCTACAGGTGAAAAGGTCTCCTGATAGTCAATGCCTTCGCGTTGACTATACCCTTTCGCCACAAGTCTTGCCTTATAGGTCTCTACCTCTCCATCCGAACCTATCTTTCTTTTGTAGATCCATTTACATCCAATAGGTACAATACCTTCTGGTGGATCTACTAAGGTCCAGACTTGGTTGGAATGCATGGAGTCTAATTCTGACTTCATAGCTTCCAACCATTTCTCAGAATCGATATCAGATATCGCCTCGTTGTAGGTTTTGGGATCCTGTATGTGATCCCTATCTCCCACTAGGAATATTTCCTCGGTATCCTCTTCTAGTATACCTAAGTATCTATTGGGAGGATGGGAGACCCTACTTGATCTGCGAGGTAGTTGCGGGACATTGTGTACTGGCTTTGTATGAATGGGTTCGATAGGATCCATGACTCGTTGCTTTTCAGAGACTTTCTCTTCAAGCTCAATTTTCCTCCCACTGCCTCTATCAAGGATAAACTGGTTTTCCAAGAAGATGGCATGACGGCTCACAAACACATTGTGATCCTCTGAGATGTAAAAATTGTATCCTAATGACTCTTTAGGATATCCTATAAAACGAGCACTTATGGTCCTAGCCTCTAGTTTGTCCGCCTGTAGTCTCTTGACGTGGGCCGGACATCCCCAAATCTTGAGATGACCAAGACTTGGTTCTTACCATGCCATATCTCATACGGTATGGTAGGAACGGATTTAGAGGGAACTCTATTCAGTAGATATACTGCGGTAAGTAAGGCATCTCCCCAAAGAAACATCGGTAGATCAGTGAAGCTCATCATGGACCGGACCATATCTAATAGAGTCCGATTTCTTCTCTCTGACACCCCGTTGAGTTGAGGCGTACCCGGAGGAGTCCATTGTGAGACTATGCCATTGTCCTTGAGATAGTCCCGGAATTCTCCACTAAGGTATTCTCCTCCTCGATCTGATCGAAGAGTCTTAAGGGGTTTTCCAGTTTGTTTTTCTACTTCATTTCTGAACTCTTTGAACTTTTCAAAAGATTCAGATTTGTGTCTCATAAGATACACATACCCATACCGTGAATAATCATCGGTAAAGGTAATGAAGTACGAATAACGTCCCCTGGCTAGCACATCGAATGGGCCACATACATCTGTATGTACTAGGGTAAGTATTTCAGTGGTCCTCTCCCCATGTCCTACAAAGGGTAATCTGGCCATTTTTCCTTGAAGACAGGATTCGCAAACTGGATATGACTCGGAAGTCAATGAGCTGAGAAGCCCATCTTTATCCATTTTGTTCATTCTATCCTCTCCAATATGGCCAAGTCTGAGGTGCCACAAATATTTTTGGTTTATCTCATCCCTGGATCTTTTGGATCCTTTGGCATTCACTACTTGCTCAGACACATTTATAGATACATCCATATGCAAATGATAGAGACTGTTAATCATAAAACCACGTGCGACTATTTTATTTCTCAAATAAATAGAACAGCAGTCTTTGTCAAATGTAAAAACATGACCTTTCTGTGCTAGACATGAAACAGAAATCAAATTTCTGCTAGCAACAGGTACATAATAGCAGTCTCTAAGTAATAAACTAAAACCAGACGGTAGTCGCAGATGGTAGGTGCCCACAGCCACAGTAGCAACTTTTGCCCCGTTGCCAACCCGAAGGGTTACCGCACCTTCCGCCAGCCTTCTACTTTCCTTTAGACCCTGCATGGTAGTGCACAAATGAGCACTAGAACTAGAATCTATAACCCAACTAGAAGTAGAAGAAACCGTTAGATTAGTTTCAATTATGAGCAAGTCTATACCTTCTGAAGGTTTGTCACCTTTCATGTTCTTCAGGCTCTCGAGGTATGAAGGACAGTTCCTCTTCCAGTGGCCGTTGACATTGCAGTGGAAACATTTTCCTTTGTCATTAGCCCTTTTCTTTTGAACTTCCTTCTTCGGCTTCTTGTCTTTCTTCTGCTTCTTTGCAGGCTTCTTTTTCTTCCAAGCAGACTTTCTCTTGGAACCAGAAGTCAACTCAGCAGCAAGGACATTGCCCCTTGAACTTTTCAAGGCTCCCTCAGCAGTTACCAACATATTTATCAGTTCAGTCTTAGTGCATTCAATCTTATTCATGTGGTAGTTTACTATAAACTGACCAAATGAATCAGAAAGGGATTGAAGGATCAGATCAACTTGCAATTCCTTGTGCATGTTCATCCCGAGCTTCTCAAGCTCCTCAAGGTCCTTGATCATAGTCAGATCGTGATCATGGACGGACTGCCCTTCGCACATCTTTGTCTTGAAGAGCCTCTTGGACACTTCAAAACGAGCTGTGCGACTCTACTCACCATACAACTCTTGCAGGTGTGCTAGTATGTCCCTAGCAGTTTTGAGATTCTCATGCTTGCATAGTGGCATTGGAGTTCATTGGACATGGATGCCATCATATAGCATTTAACTCTAATGTCATCATCCATCCACTTTTGATGCATCTGACGCTGAACATCAGTAGGACGTGTTGGTAGTGTGGGGCTATCTGAATCGAGTATATAGCCTATTTTCTCACAGTCCAAAACAATTTTGAGGTTTCTAAGCCAGTCCTTGTAATTGGTTCCGGTCAATCGGTTGGTCTCAAGAATACGGGTCAAAGGGTTTGAAGCTGACATTGTATCTGCAGAGAGTAAAGATTCTAGTTAGACTTTTGTACTTGATCCTAATCTGTTCTAAGGTCTTTTAGAACAAATGTTCCTCTCACTATTTTTTCGAATTCCTCACACTCTCCTGGTAGGAAAACGGAAATCCCATACGACTAGGGTTTCTAGTGGGTACTGCGGTCTCACCGATCTACATGGCACCTCACCTAACAGTTATTGGTGACATATAGATGGATGAGTGTACAACTCTTGTACAATGCTACTCAAGCATGTTGCAGTGCAACTCGGTCTCTAAGCCATGAAGACCTCACCTAACAGTTATTGGTCCCATTTCTTAGTTAAGTCAGACCCACCGTATAACCGTAGGAATAAAGTCGTCATTGGGTCCTCACCTAACAGTTATTGGTGCCCAACCCCACCTTTACCCTACAACATCTCATGTCTATAGAGAGGTCCAGCCCCCCGATGCAATTTGCCCACTGTGTCCAGCCGAGACAAATCAACATCAGAAAGACCTTAGCAGCTCTACTACAGTGGAAGACCTATTGACTTAATATTGGTTAATCAGGTCTTAGTGTTTGCAACTTGAGCTCTTCATAAGAGGTAATCGAACAATTGGCCAGGTAAGCAGGTGGGAGGCTCCCCTTACTCAGAGAGTAAGGTCCTAATTAAGTAACCACCTTTCATGCTTTCCTAGACACCAATTAGATCAATTAATCTAATATGACTTGCTCATGTCGGTTCACTCTCGACTTGATTGAGGAGGTTTTAATTTAGGTCTCAATTGGGTTTGCTACATCACATGTAAACCTATCTACCCGACTCACATTCACATCACATGCAAACGGCACATTGCAGGCAGTTATAATCGCAGCAATAATTAAAGCTAAACTTTAAATAGGTGATGATCATGGATTCTAATTAGGTCGTATTACAAGCACATGCATGTCAATCGATCAACTGATCTTCAACTCTTGAATTGGTTCCAAGCCTCCTTGACTCGATCCTTGACCAACTCTTGATCCAATCGCTATCAACCGCTTAGAGCCCTGTTCATCTCATGCATCATCTTCGACTTGATCGTTGACGTACATCACATCACAGAAAATACAACCAGATATAAAATAAAAATAAAAATAAATTACATCTCCTTTTAGGAGGCACGCAGGCCTCTCAAAACATCAAATAAGATGCATGCAAGCATCTGTAAAATTACATGACATTGCAGATCACATCGCAGGTCTTTACATTTAATACCAAAAGGGTTTGAATCCTATGATCATCACCATATGCAACAATTATAATTTTCAGATCTGATAATTAATTGATTATCTCATGACATAGGTTGCTGATCATGCTAATCATGATTCTAAACTTTGTAATCACATTAACAATGCTATTAGAATCATCCTTTTATCATATAAAAATCAGCATGTAAAAATCAGCACCCTAGAAAAATTCTGCATGCAGAAAATTTTCAGCATGCATGATCATTCAATTTTCAGATCTAATAAGCCTATTTATAATTAATTCTTACCTTAAACTATGAAGCCTAGGCTCTGATACCACTGTTGGGAACCCGCCTATGCCGCTGATATTTCAAAACAAAAATCAGATTGCAGCGGAATCGGCATAAGCGGGATCGACGTTCATCGCATGAACGCTGTTTCTAGACCGTTCGTAGTTAGATAAGGATTAATACTTTTAAAACCTTTAGGGAGATCAAATCTTCACCTTGTGCGGGTAGATGATCACCGCAAACTGAAGCTCGTGGTTTTAGGTTGAGGGTTCGTTTGAAGCCGTTCAAACGTCCGACCTCTACGGGTATCCACACGAAGCAGAGGACCTGATCAAAGATCTCTTGTCTTCCCGGGGTGCTAGCTCCCTTGCAAAGACTTCTTTTGATGGCTGATCTCCTCTCTTTCTTTCAACTCTTGAATATGCTTGAGAGGAGGAAGAAGAAGGATGAAGAAGAATCCCCACGCAGCCTTCTTTTCTTCCTTGCGTTGGATGAAGGAAGGGAAGGGGAGGAGGCCGCCAACACTTGGATCTTCTTCTTCCCTTGCTTGCAGCTGAAACAAGGAGAGGGAGAGGGTGGCCACGGCACAAGAGGGAGAGGAAGCAATCCTTGTAGGGCGCCGGCTTCATAAGCCTTTTTATAGCCATCTAGGGTTCCTACTAAGTAGGAGCCCTAGACAACTTTCCAAAGAGGGGGCGCCGGCCCCCTCTCTTGTGCCGCACCATGTGATCAAAGGGGGAGGGGCTTGCGCCCCTCCCTCTTGGTAAACCCCAATCCACCTCAATTAGGGTTTGTATTGCCCTAATGTGGTCAAGCCCTAATCCAATTAGGCTTAGTCTAAGGGTGAACCAATTTGGATCCAATCTAGGTAAGTCCTAATCCAATTAGAACTTAAATCAATTTTGACTCAATTGAACTCTTCAATCCTAATCCAATTAGGAGTCTTATTGATTCATTAGATTAGTAATTTGTGACTTAAAAAATCCTAATCCATATTAGGACGTATTTAATTTTAGTCCTAATCCAATTAGGATTCTTACTTGAATCCGAAGTCCTAATCCAATTAGGACTTCTAGGAATCCTATTCTAAGTAGGAATTCACATTGAATTCAAAATTCTATTCTAAGTAGGATTGTGGGAATCCTAATCCAAGTAGGAATCCCAGTCCTACTCCAACTAGGATTCTCAGTCCTAATCCAATTAGGACTCTAGGAATCCTACTCGAAGTAGGACTCTTGTTTCAAGTCCAATTAATTAATTCCCTTTGTTCCTTCTTCAACTGAATATCAATCGAATTGATTACTTGTGATTCCTAATCACATTTCAACCATCGGATCAGTCAATACTTCTAGTGTGTGTGACCCCATAGGTTCTACTCCGACTAGTAGTGAGATATATTGTGATCTCTATCACAATATCATTGAAGACTCCTTTCAATGGGTTGGAACGATTCCAACTCTACTCACTAGGGTTTATCGATCATCGAGACAATCCCTATGAGTCCCACCATCCACCAGTGACACCTAGCAGCATGTAGTGGCTACCCAGCAGAATAGAATGGTGAACCTCTAGGTGCAGTTAATATGTGATACAGTCCTACTATCGTGGATCCCTACAGGACGGAGGTCATGGACAACTCGTCAAACCCATCGTCTGTCATATGTAAAGATTTATTCGACTTAAGTTCGAGAGTGGAAAACTCTTTCTCCACTGTGCATACTGCCCCGGCCGAGGTCTTACGAACTCAGTCTTATAAATCACATAGGATCTCTCCTTATCTATCAAGGTCGATAGATTTCTTATAGGTGCATACCCTACTCCTACAGTGAACTTACTGCAGCCAATCTATACTGCATGGACCCATATGGCTAGAGACCATGTATGTGTGCAGTCAAACTACAATAACCTCACTGTGAGTAGCCGAAGCACTGCAGGTCAAAGGACCAGTCACACTACTGCAACATCAAGCAAGTCACTGACGAGTGGATAGACATCCAAGTGACTTCTTGTATTGGTCACGCTCAGTACCCTTATTCTTAACAAGCACCTGCACTATTACTTCAGTGTCGCCACACTGTGGACTCGAGTCTCGTCCATCCTTAAGGAAAGTAATCTGTGCATTGATCTCATCGGATTGATCACCGTCCTCGTGATGATCCATCGATCAGAAGCATTTAGAAATTAATCATCAATGATGCATGGCTCAAATTCTTAACTCTTAAGAATATGCATCATCATCTTATTAATTCTTGGATGATTCATAGACACATAAACAATATGAATGAAAAAGATGCCTTTTATTTATTCAATAATAATAAAGTCAAATACAAATTATGTCCCAGAATTAATAATGTGTCAGCCAAAAATTGGCTTCTAGGGCATACATCTAACATTGATCCAGCACTTCCATGATACTCCTTTTGCTGGACACGAGGGATTTTTCAGGACTTACAAGAGGCTGAGCCAGAGCTGTACGTGGGTAGGCATGAAGGCAGCGGTCAGAGCTTATGTACAGCAATGCGATGTGTGCCAAAGGGCGAAGGTGGATTCACTGCGACCTGCGGGTCTACTTCAGTCTTTACTGATTCCTGATCAGGTTTGGGAGGATGTGTCGATGGACTTCATTGAGGGGCTGCCATTAGTTCGAGGGTACTTAGTGATCATGGTCATTGTGGACCGCCTCAGCAAGTATGCCCACTTTTCGGCGCTCGCACATCCATTTTCTACTCGACGGGTGGCAGAGGTCTACATACGGGACATTGCTCGATTACATGGTATGCCTCGAACTATTGTTTCTGATCGTGACCGCATTTTTGTTAGCGCATTCTGGCAGGCTTATTTCAGATAGCAAGAGACGAAGCTTGCCATGAGCTCGACTTACCACCCTCAGACCGATGGGCAGACGGAGGTGGTAAACCGCTGCATCGAGCAGTACTTGCGCTGTATGATTGGTGATCGGCCTCGAGAGTGGCTTTCTTATTTACCTTGGGCTGAGTATTCGTACAACACCGCTTTCCACTCAGCCATAGGGATGACACCCTTTGAGGCAGTGTATGGACGAGTACCACCGACGCTGCGAGTCTATGATCCACTGTCACATGCAGACCGGACAGAGGCAGATTTTGAGCTCTTAGACTGCAATGCTACCTTGCGGCGGTTAAAGTTCCACATAACGACTGCGCAGAACAGGATGAAGCAGCTGCATGATCGGAAGCACAGAGATCCAGTATACGACGTGGGCGACTGGGTATACGTCAAGGTGCAGCCTTATCGACAGTTGACACTGTGGCCTATGGCGAACTAGAAGCTCTCTCATCGCTTCTACGGGCCCTTTCAGATATTGGAGCGCATTGGACCCGGGGCGTATCACTTGGACTTGCCGACTACATCGAGAGTTCATCCGATATTCCACGTGTCGCTTCTGAGGGCCCGGCTTGGACCCAAGACATCTGTCGGCCCAATCATACATGAGCCATCGGAGGACGAGGTAGTGGAGCCGGTTCGAGTGCTGGCGAAACGCAGAATATGAGTAGAAGGACGACTGGAAATCCAGATACTAGTGGAGTGGCTGGGGAGAGCAGCAGACCAGGCCACATCGGAGTTTGAGACTGAGATACTTGATCGTTTTCCTGACTTCCGACCTTGAGGACAAGGTTAAGGGAAGCGTGGTGGAGTGATGTGGTTGGATCCACTAGACCGCCTCGGACTGAATCATTTGGTTATTTTTGCTTTTGAGTCCTTATGTTAATTTTATTTCAGCATAGCCTTGCTCGGGCTAGCCAACTTGGCCTTTATTAGAGTCGCTTTGGGTTTAGTTGTTTCTTGAATTCAATTAGATCAAGTCAAGTTAAGGGGTCAGGTAGCCACCTATAAATAGATGTGGTGAGCACCTATTTCAGCATGCAAAAATTAATTGAAAGGCTTTTGCCCTAGCTCTCTTCCCTTCTCTCTTCTCTTCTTGCGACGCCTTCCCCCTCTCCCTAGGCCGCCGTCCAAGGCCGCCGCCTCCTCCTTCATCCGGCTGCACCACCTCTGTCCCGAGAGGCCAGCCACCTTCTCCCTCTTCTTCCTCTCCTCCTTGATCCCTTCCAGCCTCTACAAACAACTCCATCCCGTTGGATTATTAGCCTGTCCTTCCCTGTGCAGTCATCAGTCAGAGGCTGATATCTCAAGATATCGATGTCCTCTCTAGACCCACGACCTATCGCTGGAAAGCTAACGCGGAGACCTACAACATATCCAAAATTGAGATCGATCTGATGGACGGATCTTCAGAAATTATGTCTACAATCAGATCGGAACCATCCTTCTAGAAATCAAGAAGAGTCAAGAATCTTGGGATAGAATCAAATTCTATCGGATCGCATCAGTTGCCTACGTACCCCTTTGAAAGGGGGATCAAGCCACATGTAGTTCTTAATGTTTAAACTGCAGCGAAAAGATAGAAGTAAATAATTTAATTCTAGCATGCAGAATAGATCATAAATAAATACCAAGACTGTTTAAACGATTATGCATAAAACCAACTATGCATAATTATCATTAGATCTGAAAATAAGAGCATAAGTAAAGTTCTAAACTTGACTAATTTTGGATCCAATCTATCTCCGAATGCTCATTGAATGAGATCGGGAGATCACTCCGCGAGGAGCCCCAAAAGAGGTATGAACCCTCGAGGGATTGAACCCGATTAAAACTTAGCACAAAATTATATCTCTAAATTTATACCTTTATGAATCACAGAGACTAATGAATATGATGCTCGAGCTTCATAGCCACACAACCGTCTGGCCTCCACGGGTGATCCACGCGAAGCTCTTGGATGATCGACGTCCCCGAGATTGCTAGCTTGCGAGGATGTGCTGTAATCTTGAAACAATCAACCCTTGATCGTTCCTTTGAAGGCGACAGAGAAGGAGATGAAGGAGATCAAAGAGAGCTTGTGACCTTCACGTGTTCTCTCCTTTTTTCAGAACTTAGGCTATCCAGAAATTCACACACACATGGAGGAGATCGCATGGAGGGCCTCTTTTTGCCAAAAAAAACCCACACCTTCCTTCCTTCTTTGCACCAATTAATTGCCATCAAATGGCAATTGAAATCCCCATCAAATAGGGACCATGTGCGGTGGAATAAAAGAGGAGGTGTGGCCATTGAATGCTGCATTTGAATCCCTAAGGAATCGGGATTCATTTCTTCCAAAAGAAAGCAGCCGTTTGCCCCCTAATTTTGCGTCCCCTGCTAGGATCTCGCCACATGTCACTTGGCGCCATCAAATGAAGGAATTAAAATCCTAATCAAATCAGGATAAATTCTCTTCATGGCGCCACACTATAGATCCTTGCCATGTGTCATCATGCGCCATCAACTAAAAAGAAAAAATCCCATCTATGGCGCCATTGATGTGAGGGTGACATGTGTCATCTGATTTCCAAAATTGGGTTTCTAATTTTCAGGAATTGATTTCGAATTCAAATTTCAAATATTTGAATTCAGAATCTTTATCAGATGAGGACCTTGGATCATGCCCAATCCAATTGGGTCAAGTCCCATTAATTAGGTCAAGCCCAATCTTCTTGGTTTAAACCCAATCTAATTAGGTCAAACCCTAATGTAGCCCAAATTGAATCTAATTCAATTTGGCTCAACCCAAGCTCTATTACTCAATCAAATTGAGTCAATTAACAATCTAATTGCTTATTAATCCTCCAATAATTCATTAATTATTTTATAGGGACATTTTACTTAGGATAATTTGTCAATTGAATTGACCAAATTACCCCTGGATGATTCTTAATCGTCCATCAGCCTTTATGATCAACCTAGAAAACTTCTATGCGTGTGACCCCATAGGTTCAAACCTAAACCAGTAGCATAGGAATGATTTTCTGTACTAATCGATGTGACCATCTAGCAATGGTTTCCGACGTCCGGATAGGCCGAATTATTACGAAGCAATATTCTAGAACTCTGGACTATGGTTACCGTATAATTCATCCCTATGACTCCTAATGCCAGGATGACATCAGAATTCTGTCAACTCTGTAATAGTACATCCACTCTGTGATTTAATTTTTACAAATCTTGTGACTTCTCACAAGGATTATCTTGGCCAAGTTTTGCTAAATTGAACACAAGGGCATTATCTCCTATCACCAGGAGGGGTCAATTCCATCTTGACTCACACACCGACTTCGCAAGTACTTGACTGCACCCAGTGACCTTCCGTCCTTAAATTAGAAATTCAGTTAGTCCGGTACCAAAGTACAGTGAGTTGCTTACTAATTACCGTGGTGATCTCAGGTCTGAGGGACATATATACCCATATCCACTCAGAACATCTCTTGACAATAGAGCATTCTGAAATTAGTCACGTTCAATGAAATGTACTCCTACACTTCACCTGTGTGACATATTAGTGTCTCCACACTCCTTGGTTAATAGGACAACCAACGTATATGTCACACAACGACCTAAACTCGATAATACTGTTGTCCTATTAACAGCATATCATTTGGTCGTGAACTGGTTTAAGGACTCACAGATAAATCTTCCTTTATCATAAAAGAATCCTAAGGACTTCATCATCCTACAAGAGTTCATTTAAAGATGTACAAAAAAATGATGAATAATACCAAAATAATACTTTATTAATTTGTCAATTTATTTACAAAATCAATCATCAACATGCTGACGATTGACTCTTAGGGTACAATTTCCAACACAAGAGACGGGCGTCTGTTCTCAGGCGTGCTGTGAAGAAATGGGAGAAAAGAAACCAAAGAAAGAAAGAAAGAGAAGAAAGAAAGAAACAGAAAAAGGAAGGTCCTTTTTTCTAGATTTCCTTTCTCCCAAGGGTCTTTTTGCAAAAGATTGTTTTGCACGAGTAAAGACATCATCCAACCTTCTTACGAAGCTTGACGTGCGTGTAAAGTAGAGGGTTTGCAGATCCAGGCCTTGCAGAGCTATCTTCAGGGATCTAGATCTAGATCCAGATCCTAATTACCTCGACCAACTTCCGCTGCAGGCTTGAGGTAATTTTACATAAAAGTTAAATTTAATATTTATAATTATTATAAATAAAATAAATAAAAAATTTTAAAACTGATTTTCATGCCTGGCGTTCGATTTTATCGGACAACTCGGGATATTTTTCCTTCAGTTCATCACATGAACGTGCTTCGAATCGTAGAATTCAAAAAATTTTTTGGATCCAAATCTAGAAGATCTTTGGATTCATTAGGGAGGAGAGATTAGGATCTGAAGAGGGTTGATAAAGATTCATAAAATTGAAACAAAATCAGAAGTAATTAATTTGAAGATCTTATCTTCAAAATTTCTGCAGGTGTAGAACACCGCAGCCTGATGATCCATCTAGGTTCCTGGTTAAGCTGCACATGTGTCTGGCCTCTACAGGTATCCACACGAGGATCTAATCATCTGAGATAGAGTCTTACCAGAGTGCTAGCTCCTTGCAAAGACCTCTAATGACTATTACAATATTGGAAGATAAAATCTGCAGCATACCTCTTTGAAGAAGAACGCTTTCTTCTTCAATCTTGCTCGCAATTAAGGGAGAGATGGAGGTGGCTTTAATCGTGGATCTTCCTTGCTTTGATGTCATGGAAGAAGAGGATGCAGAGGAACCTCTTGCTGCCGTGGGAAGAAGGAAGAAGGGGAGGCTGGGCGTGAGGAAGAACACTTTCTTCCTTGGCGTGATGGATCTCTTCCTTGCTTCTTCTTATCCTTTCCAACGCTTGGAGGAAGATGAAGACTATCTCCCTTGCTGCCGTGGGAAGAAGAGGGGAAGCCTCTTGCTGCCGTGGGAAGGGAGAAGAGAGGAGGATAGGAGGCATGGAGAGGAAGAGCTAATTCACTATGCGCACGCCCCAAGGGTCCTTTTTATAGACTTGGGTTTAGGATTTTCCTAATCTTATTAGGAGTAGGACATAAACTTCTCAAAATAACCCACCCTTGGATTAATGCCAAGTCTCCAATCCATGTGCTCATGGCGCCATCAAATCAATGCATGACATATGTCCACTTAATCAATTGATTAGAGCCTAATCCAATTAGGTTTAATCCCTATGGCGCCATGATCAAGTCCTAATCCAATTAGGTCTTGATCAATTCCAATTACAAGCCCAATTCCTAATCTTATTAGGACTTTAGGCTAGGTAGGAGAGAGAGGGTGTGGCGCCATGCATGATAGAGTGCCATGTGGACTTTAGAGTCCGCATGGTGTGAACACGACTTAAGTCATTTGATTCTACGATGACATATGGGCTTTAAAATCCGTGCAAATCCTGGTTTAATTCAATTGACCCAATCATGAACTTAAATCAATTTAGGTCGAACCCAATTTAGTTTGTTTCATTTAAACAGCCCAATTGCAATCAATTCCCCTTATTTTTTCTTCCATTAACTTACTAACACTTAGTGGGTTAATTCAATCACCAATCATATTGATGATTGACTTCTATTGTGATTCCAAATCACAATTATGATAGTCTGACTAATTAAATTCTCTATGTGTGTGACCCCGTAGGTTCTATTCTAACTGGTAATGAGACATATTGAGATCTCCATCTCAATATCACTGAAACTCCTTTCAGTGAACTGAAATAATTTCAGTTCTACTCTTAGGGTTCACTGATCACCAAGTGAATGCCTTCAAGTCTCACAATCCACTAGTGACACCTAACAGTATCTGGTGGCAACCCAGCAGAATGGAATATCTGAAACTTTCGGTGCAGTTAGCGTATGATACAGTCCCTCTATCATGGATCCTGACATGACGGAGGTTATGGATAACTCGTCAAACCCCATCGTCTATCATATGTCTAATTTATTCGACTTCTAGTTCGAGATATGGAAAACCCTTTTTCCAAAATATCTAATCAAAAAGTTATCGAACTCAGTCTTATAAATCACATAGGATCACTCCTAATCTATCAAGATCGATAGATCCCATCTAGATGCAACCCTATTCCAAAATGAACCTACTGCAGCCAATCCGCACTACAAGGATCCAAATAGCTAGGGCCCAAGTTCACATGCTCGTCAAACTACAGCAACCTTATAGTGAATAGCTGAGGCATCGCAGGTCAAAGGACCAATCATACAACTACAGCATAAGTAGTTACTGATGAATGGATAGACATCCATGTGACTACTTTTTTGGTCACGCTCAGTACCTTGTTCTCTAACAAGTACTTGCATAATCACTCCAGTATCTCTACACCGTGGACTCGAGACTCATCCATCTGACTAAGTGATTTATGCACTAATCTCATCAAATCGATCATCGTCCCTCGTGATGGATCTATCGATTGGGAGCATTTGGAAATTAATACTTAATGACACATGCCTCAAATTCTCAACTCCTTGAGAATATGTGTCATCATCTATTAATTTTTTGGATGATTTATGGACATATAAAAAACATGAATGAAAAATAAATTACCCAATCGTATTTATTGATAAGAGTCAAATTATAAATTTGTGCTCCATATTACAAATATGCATCAGCCATATTGGCTTCTAGGGCATACTTCTAACAATCTTCCACTTACACTAAAGCCAATCAGACATGTATCTAAGTGCTATTTTCTCAAGATGGACTTCTAATTTTTTCTGACTTAGCTGCTTAGTGAATGGGTCTGCCACGTTGTCAGTGGAGTCTACTCTCTACACCTCTACATACTTCTTTTCGAGGTAGTCGCGAATTAGATGAAATCGCCGCTCTATGTGCTTGGACTTCTGATGAGACCTCGGCTCCTTAGTGCTATGGCGTCGTTGTTGTCACAAAAAAGAGTTATGGCATCTGATGACATGACTCTTAGCTCTTTGATAAACTTTTTGTACCATAACGCTTTCTTTGCAGCATCCGATGAGGCAATGTACTCTGCTTTCATGGTAGAATCTGCAATAATCGATTGCTTGGAACTCTTTCAATTTACCGATCCTCCATTGCATAAGAATACATATCCTGATGTAGACTTTCTATCATCAGGGTCAGTCATGAAGTTTGAATCAGTATATCCTTCTAACTTTAACTCTGTGCCTCCCCCAAAGACCAAAAACATATATTTAGTCCTTCTCAAGTACTAAGGATATTTTTCACAGCTATCCAGTGCTCCTCGCCTGGATTCGACTGATATCTTCTTGTGACACTCACAGCATATGCTATATCGGGTCGAGTACATAGCATGGCATACATGAGGCTCCTTATTGTCGATGCATAAGGGATCCTGCTCATGTGTTGAATCTCTTCAGATATTTTGGGACACATATTCTTGAAGAGATTTATCCCATTTCTTAGGGGTAACAATCCTCTCTTAAAGTTTTTCATGCTGAACCTCTTCAGCACTTTCTCTATGTATAATTTTTGTGACAGCTCTGGCATCCTCTTAGATCTATCTCTATAGAACTTAATCTCCAAAATATATGATGCTTCCCCTAGGTCTTTCATGAAGAACTCTTTAGACAACCATAACTTGACCGATGTGAGCATGAGAATATCATTCCCAATCAGGAGTATATCATCCACGTATAATACGAGGAATACTATAGCCATCCCACTGACCTTTTTGTGCACACATGGTTCCTCTTCGTTCTTGATGAAATCAAATGATTTGATCACATCATTGAAAAGAGTATTCCAACTCCGAGATGCTTGCTTTAGTCCATAAATGGGTCTTTGCAGCTTGCAGACCTTGTGATTACCATCATTAGAAGTAAAACCCCGAGGCTGCTCCATATAGATATCTTCTTCAAGATATTTATTAAGAAATGCAGTTTTCACATTCATCTGTCATATCTCATAATCATGATAAGCTGCAATGGCAAGCAACATTTGAATGGACTTCAGCATGGCTACCGATGAAAAAGTAATCTGATAGTCAATGCCTTCGTGCTGACTATAACCTTTTGTCACCAACCTTGCTTTATAGGTCTCTACCTTGCCATCCGAACCTATTTTTCTTTTGTAGATTTATTTACACCCAATAGGTGCTATACCTTCAGGTGGATCTACTAAGATCCATACTTAGTTGGAATGCATGGAGTCTATCTCTGACTACATCGCATCCATCCATTTTTCGGAGTCGATGTCTAACATGGCTTCATTGTAGGTCTTAGGATCATCACTATCATCTCTTTCTCCCATGAGGAACTCTTCCTCTATTTTCTCTATAAGCATACTTGAGTATCTTTTAGGAGGATGGGAGATCCTACTGGATCTACGAAGTGGACATGGTTCTTAATGTATTGGTTCAATGTGAATAGGTTCACTAGGCTCAATTGCTCGTTGCTCTTCAGAGACTTTCTCTTCGAGCTCAATTTTTCTCCCACTGTCTCTATCAAGGATAAACTATTTTTCGAAGAAGATGGCATGCCGGCTCACAAACACTTTGTGATCCTCTAGGATGTAAAATTATATCCTAACGACTCTTTAGGATATCCAATGAAACGAGCACCAATTATCCTAGCCTGTAACTTGTTTGCCTATTGTCGCTTGACTTGGGCTGGATACCCCCAAATCTTGAGATAACCAAGACTCGGTTTCTTACCATGCCATATCTCATACGGTGTGGTAGGAACAGACTTAGAGGAAACTCTATTCAATATGTAGATAGCTGTAAATAGGGCATCTCTCCACAAGAATAAGGATAAGTCAGTGAAGCTCATCATGGACCTGACTATATCCAATAGGGTCTGATTCCTCCTTTCTGACACTCCGTTGAATTGAGGTGTTCCAGGAGGTGTCCATTGTAAAACTATACTATTTTGTTTGAGATAATTGCTAAACTCTCCACTAAGGTATTCTCCTCCTTGATCTGATCGAAGAACCTTAATGAGTTTTTCTGTCTATTTTTCTACTTCAAATCTGAATTCTTTGAACTTTTCAAATGCCTCAGATTTATATCTCATAAGATAGACATAACCATATCATGAGAAATCATTGGTAAAAATAATAAAGTAGAAAAATTGACCCCTAGCCTACACATCGAATGGGCCACACACATCAATAATGTACTAGGGCAAGTATTTCAGTGGACCTCTTCCCATGTCCTACAAAGGGTAATTTGGCTATTTTTTCTTGAAGGCAGGATTCACAAATCGAATATGACTCAGAAGTCAATGAACTCAAAAGCCCATGTTTCTCCAATTTGTTAATTTTGTCTTCTCCTATATGACCAAGTCAGAGGTGCCATATATATTTTTGATTTATCTAATCTCTAGATCTTTTAGATCCTATGGTACTCATTGTATGCTCAGATACATTCACAGATACATCCATATGTGAGTGATAGAGATCGTCAATCATAAAACCATATCCAAATAGTTTATTTTGCAAATAAATAAAAACGTAGTCTTTATTGAAATTGAATTCATAATGTTTCTGTGCTAGACAAGATACATAAATCAGATTTTTGCTAGCACTAGGTACAAAATAACAATCTCTAAGTATCAAACTAAATCCTAACGGTAAATACGAAGGAAATGTGCCCACAGCAACAGCAGCAACTCTTGCTCCATTGCCAACCCGTAGGGTTACCGCACCTTCCGTAAGCTTTCTACTTTTCTTTAGACCCTGCATGGTAGTGCACAAATGAACACTAGAACCAGAGTCTATAATCCAACTGGAAATAGAAGAAACCATTAGATTAGTTTCAATAATGAGCATATTAGACATACCTTCAGAAGGCATGTCATCCTTCTTGCTCTTTATGCTTTTCATATAGATAAGACAGTTCCTTTTCCAATGGCCGTCTTCATTGCAATGGAAACATTTTTCTTTGGATTCGGCCTTCTTCTTAGAAATTTTCTTCTTCGCCTTTTTCTCGATCTTCTGCTTCTTCGCAGGCTTCTTCTTCTTTCCGGTAGACTTTCTCTTGGAAGTAGAAGTTAGCTCAGCAACGAGAACTGTGCCCCTTGAACCTTTCAAGGCTCCCTCAGTTGTCACCAACATATTCAATAATTCAAGCTTGGTGCATTCAATTTTATTCATACGGTAGTTTGCAATAAACTGCCTATACGAAGATGGCAACGATTGTAGGATCAAATCTGTCTGCAAATCCTTGTGCATGGTCATGCCAAGCTCTCAAGCTCTTCAAGATCCTTGATCATGGTCAAACCATATTCATGGATGGACTGCCCATCGCGCATCTTGGCTTTGAAGAGCCGCTTGGACACTTCAAACCTTGCTGTGCGACTCTGCTCATCATACAACTCTTGTAGGTGATCAAGCATGTCCTTGGCGGTCTTCATGCTCTCATGCTGGCATTGCAATTTGTTGGACATGGATGCCATAATATAGCATCTAACCTTATTGTCGTCATCTAACCATTTTGCATGCGTCTCACGCTGCTCATTGGTTGCACGGGCTGGTGACATCGAACGTTCATGGTCAAGAACATAAGCCATCCTTTCACAACTCAAGACAATCTTCAAGTTGCGGAGCGAATCTTTGTAGTTTGGTTCGGTCAACCTATTGTTATCTAGGATTCGAGCTATTGGGTTGGAAGCCATTGACATCTGCAGAGAGTAAAGATTCTAATTAGAAATTTATATTTGACATTAATTATTTTTAGGAACTTTTAAAACAAAATTGGATCAAATCCTTCCACTATTTCTCGGATCTCTCACACTTCCCTGGTAAAGATACGGAAACCTGCGACTTAGGGTTTCGAGTGGGGTGCTGCGGTCTCACCAATCTACATGTCACCTCACCTAACAGTTATTGGAGATACATAGACAATGAGTGTACAACTCTTGTACAATGCTTCATAAGCAAATTGAGCTAACCTAGTCTTCAAGTCATAAGGACCTCACCTAACAGTTATTGGATCCGTTTCTTGGTTAAGTCAGACCCACCGTATATCCCGCAGAAATAAAGCTATGATTGGGTCCTCACCTAATAGTTATTAGAGCCCAACCCCATCTTTATTCTACAACATCTCATGTCAATAGAGAGGTCCAATCCTCCGATGCATCTAGCCTACTATATCCAGCCGAGACTAATCAACGCTAGAAAGATCTTAGCAACTCTACTACAGCGAAAGACCAATCAACTTAATATTGGGTAATCAGATCTTAGTGATTCCAACTTTGAGCTTTCCATAAAAGGCAATCGATCAATTGGCCAGGTAAGTAGGTGGGAGGCTCCCCTTACTCAGCGAGTAAGGTCCTAATTAAGTAACCACCTTTGAGCTTTCCTAGACACCATTTAGATCAATTAATCAAATATGGCTAGCTCAATGTATCGTTCACTTTTGATTGATTCAGGGAGGTTTTAGATCTCTTGGAATTTACATCTAATGCAACCATCTACCCCATACCATATATCATTTGATTCACATCTTATGTAAATGTCACATTGGTTTAAGTTTACATCCTATGTAATTATGAAACCCTTTCATATATTATGTGATTACATCTTATGTAAATGACATAATTGTTTCAGTTTACATCTTATATAAATGTTCTATTATTTAAAAATTTTATTTACATCTCATGCAAATAAATTTTGTTTAACTAATACATACATCTCATGCATACATTGTATTAAACATAACCTTAAACAAGAATGAACATTATGATTACCACATGCATCTCATGTATAATTTTTTAGATCTGAACTTTAAACCTATTATGCTATTCTCTGAATTTCAGATCATGCATTACTTGATTTCAAATATTATAATTTTATTGCAATTCTAAAAATAGGATACAAGATCAAAAGAAAATAAAAATATCCATGCTGAAAATTTCAGCAACCTGAAATTTCAGCACGCAGAAAATCCAGCAAGCATAATCCTCTTAAAAATTAGATTAAAAATGTGGTATGTTAGATGTATGCCCTAGAAGCCAATTTGGCTGACACATTGTTGATTCTAGGGACATAATTTTGTACTTGACTGTTTATTATTGAATAAATAAAAGGCATCTTTTCATTCATATTATTTATGTGTCTATGAATCGTCCAAGGAATTAATAAGATGATGATACATATTCTCAAGAGTTCAGAATTTGAGCCATGTATCATTGGTGATTAATTTCTAAATGCTCCTGATCAATGGATCATCACGAGGACGGTGATCGATCCGATCAGTGCACAGATCACTTTCCTTCTGGATGGACGAGACTTGAGTCCACAGTGTAGGGACACTGAAGTGATAGTGCAGGTGCTTGTTAGAGAACAAGGGTACTGAGCGTGACCAAGACAAGAAGTCACTTGGATGTCTATCCACTCGTCAGTGACTTGCTTGATGTTGCAGTAGTGTGACTGGTCCTTTGACCTGCGGTGCTTCGGCTACTCACAGTGAGGTTATTGTAGTTTGACTGCACACATACATGGTCTCTAGCCATATGGGTCCATGCAGTGTAGATTGGCTGCAGTAAGTTCACTGTAGGAGTAGGGTATGCACCTATAAGGAATCTATCGACCTTGATAGAAGAGGAGTGATCCTATGTGATTTGTTAGACTGAGTTCTAAGACCTTGGCCAGGGCAGTAATATAAAGTGGAAAAAGAGTTTTTCCACTATCGAACTCAAGTCGAATAAATCTTGACATATGACAGACGATGGGGTTTGACGAGTTGTCCATGACCTCCGTCCTGTAGGGATCCACGATAGTAGGACTGTATCACATGTTAACTGCACCTAGAGGTTCATCTTTGCTATTCTACTGGGTAGCCACTACATGCTGCTAGGTGTCACTGGTGGATGGTGGGACTCATAGGGATTATCTTGATGATCGATAAACCCTAATGAGTTGAGTTGGAATCGTTCCAACCCATTGAAAGGAGTTTTCAATGATATTGTGATAGAGATCATAATATATCTCACTACCAGTCAGAGTAGAACCTATGGGGTCACACACACTAGAAGTATTGACCGATCCGATGGTTGAATAGTGATTATGAATCACGAGTAATCAATTCGATTGATATTCGGTTGAAGAAGGAATAAAGGGAATTAATTAATTGGACTTAAACACAAATCCTACTTCGGGTAGGATTCCTAGAGTCCTAATTGGATTAGGACTGGAAATCCTAGTTGGAGTAGGACTGGGATTCCTACTTGGAATAGGATTCCTACAAACCTAATGAGATTAGGAATTTTGAATTAAAATTGGATTCCTACTTGGAGTAGGATTCCTAGAAATCCTAATTGGATTAGGACTTCGGATTCAAATAGAGTCCTAATTGGATTAGGACTAAAATTAAATACATCCTAATTGGATTAGGATTCCTTAAATCTAAATTAATTATTAATCTAATGAATCAACATGACTCCTAATTGGATTAGGATTGAAGAGTTCAATTGAGTCATGGTTCATTCAAGTTCTAATAGGATTAGGACTAGCATGGATTGAACCCAATTGATTCATGATTTGGTTAAAGCCTAATAGGATTAGGACTTAGCCATAAGAGGGACACCTAATCCTCCTTAGAGGAGGATTAGGGCATCACAAGAAGGAGGGATCACGCCCCTCCTCCTCTCCTTGTGTGCGGCATGAAGAGAGGGGCCGGCGCCCCCCCCCCCTTTGGAAAGTCATCTAGGGCTCCTACTTTGGAGGAGCCCTTGATGGCTATAAAAGGGCTTATGAGGCCGGCACCCTAGAAGCATTGAAGCCTCTCCCTCTTGAGCCGTGGCCACCCTCTCCCTCTCCTTTGGTTTCAGCCGCAAGCAAGGGAAGAAAAAGTCCAAGAGTTGGCGTCCTCCTCCCCTTCCCTTCCTTCATCCAACGCAAGGAAGGAAAGAAGGCTGTGTGGGGATTCTTCTTCTTTCTCTTCTTCATCCTTCTTCTTCCTCCTCTCAAGCACAATCAAGGGTTGATTGAAAGAGAAGAGATCAGCCATCAAAAGAAGTCTTTGCAAGGGAGCTAGCACCCCGGGAAGACAAGAAAGCTTTGATCGGTCCTCTGCTTCGTGTGGATACCCGTAGAGGCCGGACGTTTGAACGGCTTCAAACAAACCTTCATCCTAAAATCACGATCATCAGTTTGCGGTGATCATCCACCCGCGCAAGGTGAAGATCTGATCTTCCTAATGGTTTTAAAAGTTTTAATTCTTACCTAATTACGAAAGGTCTCGAAACAACGTTCATGCGATGAACGTCGATCCCGCACATGCCCCCTTTCCGCTGCCATCTGATTTTTGTTTTGAAATATCAGTGGCATGGGCGGGTTCCCAACAGTGGTATCAGAGCCTAGGCTTCATAGATTAAGGTAAGAATTAAATATCTAAAGGCTTATTAGATCTGAAAATTGAATGATCATGCATGCTGAAAATTTCTGCATGCAGATTTTTCAGGGGTGCTGATTTTTGCATGCTGATTTTTATATGATAAAATGATGATTCTAATTCCGTTGTTAATGAGATTACAAAGTTTAGAATCATGATTAGCATGATCAGCAACCTATGTCATGATATAATCAGTTAGTTTTCAGATCTGAAAATTATAATTGTTGCATATGGTGATGATCATAGGATTCAAACCCTTTTGGTATCAAATGTAATGACCTGCGATGTGATCTGCGATGTCATGTAATTTTTCAGATGCTTGCATGCATCTTATTTGATGTTTTGAGAGGCCTGCGTGCCTCCTAAAAGGAGATGTAATTTATTTTATTTTTATTTTACATCTGGTTGTATTTCTGTGATGTGATGTACGTCAACGATCAAGTCGAAGACAATGCATGAGATGAACAGGGGTCTAAGCGGTTGATGGCGATTGGATCAAGAGTTGGTCAAGGATCGAATCAAGAAGGCTTGGAACCAATTCAAGAGTTGAAGACCAGTTGATCAATTGACGTGCATGTGCTTGTAATACGACCTAACTAGAATCCATGATCATCACCTATTTAAAGTTTAGCTTTAATTTGATGCTGCGATTATAACTGCCTGTGATGTGCCGTTTGGATGTGATGTGAATGCGAGTCGGGTAGATAGGTTTACATGTGATGTAGCAAACCCAATTGAGACCTAAATCAAAACCTCCTCAATCAAGTCGAGAGTGAACCGACATGAGCAAGTCATATTAGATTAATTGATCTAATTGGTGTCTAGGAAAGCATAAAAGGTGGTTACTTAATTAGGACCTTACTCTCTGAGTAAGGGAGCCTCCCACCTGCTTACCTGGCCAATTGTTCGATTACCTCTTATGAAGGGCTCAAGTTGCAAACACTAAGACCTGATTAACCAATATTAAGTCAATAGGTCTTCCACTGTAGTAGAGCTGCTAAGGCCTTTCTGATGTTGATTTGTCTCGGCTGGACACAGTGGTCAAGTTGCATCGGGGGGCTGGACCTCTCTATAGACATGAGATGTTGTAGGGTAAAGGTGGGTTGGGCACCAATAACTGTTAGGTGAGGACCCAATGACGACTTTATTCCTACGGTTATACGGTGGGTCTGACTTAACTAAGAAATGGGACCAATAACTGTTAGGTGAGGTCTTCATGGCTTAGAGACCAAGTTACACTGCACCATGCTTGAGAAGCATTGTACAAGAGTTGTACATTCATCAATCTATGTGTCACCAATAACTGTTAGGTGAGGTGGCATGTAAATCGGTGGGACCGCAGTACCCACTAGAAACCCTAGTCGTGTGGGATTTTCGTTTTCCTACCAGGGGAGTGTGAGGGATTCGAGAAATAGTGGGAGTTACATTTGTTCTAAAAGACCTTAGAACAGATTAGGATCAAGTACAAAAGTCTAACTAGAATCTTTACTCTCTGCAGATACAATGTCAACTTCAAACCCTTTGACCCGTATTCTTGAGACCAACCGACTGACCGGAACCAATTACAAAGACTGGCTTAGAAATCTCAAAATTGTTTTGGACTGTGAGAAAATAGGCTACATACTCGATTCAGATATCCCCACACTACCAATACGTCCTACTGATGTTCAGCGTGAGATGCATAAAAAGTGGTTGGATGATGACATTAGAGTAAAATGCTATATGATGGCATCTATGTCTAATGAACTCCAATGCCAGCATGAAAATATGAAGACTGCTAGGGACATACTGGCACACCTGCAAGAATTGTATGGTGAGCAGAGTCGCACAGGCTCGTTTTGAAGTGTCCAAGAGGCTTTTCAAAGCGAAGATCCGCGAAGGGCAGTCTGTCCATGATCACGGTCTGACCATGATCAAGGACCTAGAGGAGCTTGAGAAGCTCGGTATGGACATGCACAAGGAATTACAAGTGGATTTGATCCTACAGTCACTTCCTGATTTATTTGGTCAGTTTATAGTAAACTACCACATGAATAAGATTGAATGCACTAAGACTGAACTAATCAACATGTTGGTAACTGCTGAGGGAGCCTTGAAAGGTTCAAGGGGCAATGTCCTTGCTGCTGAGTTGACTTCTGGTTCCAAGAGAAGTCTACTTGGAAGAAAAAGAAGCCTGCTAAGAAGCAGAAGAAAGACAAGAAGCCAAAGAAGGAAGTTCAAAAGAAAAGGGCTAACGACAAAGGAAAATATTTCCACTGCAATGTCGAAGGCCACTGGAAGAGAAAACTGTCCTTCATACCTCGAGAGCCTGAAGAACAAGAAAGGTGACACACCTTCAGAAGGTATAGACTTGCTCATAATTGAAACTAATCTAACGGTTTCTTCTACTTCTAGTTGGGTTATAGATTCTGGTTCTAGTGCTCATTTGTGCACTACCCATGCAGGCTCTAAAGAAAAGTAGAAGGCTGGCGGAAGGTGCGGTAATCCTTCGGGTTGGCAACGGGGCAAAAGTTGCTGCTGTGGCTGTGGGCACCTACCATCTGCGACTACCGTCTGGATTTAGTTATTACTTAGAGACTGCTATTATGTACCTGCTGCTAGCAGAAATTTAATTTCTGTTTCATGTCTAGCACAGGAAGGTCATGTTTTTACATTTGACAAAGACTGCTGTTCTATTTATTTAAGAAATAAAATAGTCGCACGTGGTTTCATGATCGACAGTCTCTATCATTTACATATGGATGTATCTGTGAATGTTACCCGAGCAAGAAGTGAGTGCCAAAGGATCCAAAAGATCCAGAGATGAGATAAACCAAAGATATTTGTGGCACCTCAGGCTTGGCCATATTGGAGAAGACAGAATGAACAAAATGGATAAAGATGGGCTTTTAGGCTCATTGACTTCCGAGTCATATACAGTTTGCGAGTCCTGTCTTTCAAGGAAAAATGGCTAGACTGCCCTTTGTAGGACATGGGGAGAGGACCACTGAAATACTTACCCTAGTACATACAGATGTATGTGGCCCATTCGATGTGCTAGCCAGGGGACGTTATTTCTTAC